>NC_069500.1:649919989-650219989 GCF_027579735.1 Bombina bombina | reverse complement strand
TGATCAATGACCATTATTGCAACCTATAACTGTTAAAGGGACAATGGTCAAAACTTTCATTATTCAGGTAGAGCATATAGTTTTAAAAAACTTTCCAGTTTACTTATATTATCCAATTTGCTTTGTTCTATTGTTTTTTTTTTTTAATTGAAAAGCATACCTAGGTAGGATCAGAAGCAGAAATGCACTACTGGGGGCAAGCAGCTTATTGGGGGCTGCACATATATGCCTCTTGCCTTGGGCTTACCAAACGTTTTCAGCTAACTCCCAGCAGTGCATTGGAAAGGATATATATATATATATATATATATATATAATCCAAAGTGAAATTGCCAGCCCGGCACTCTCCTATTTTTATTATGCCCATGTTGAAGTTTCGGGGAGTAAGGCTGAAGTTTCGGGGAGTAAGCTTCCACTTCCTCAGACAAGTAAACAATGTTTTTGCTATATTTATATTTATACCTAAACACACACGTGGTTATTTTCAAACTAGCAAATCAAACACTTGATTTACTGCGACCGTGTGCAAACAATCATATTCATTAATCTGAGTGAATTACTGTAGAGCCAGAAATATATTTATATTTTGGCTTTTCTCAAGAGAGCAGGAATAAACAGATAAAATAGCCTTTTAACAAACAGCATAAAAAAGTGGCAAACTCCTATTATACAAACCAGAATTGTCAGTGATGTCACTTCTGGGTTAGCCTGTAGTATTAACATATAATATATACTGTGCAAAAAAGTAATTAATAAGCACAATATAAATAAAAATGTCTATATGTAAAAATGCATTTTCAGAAGATGCAAACGTTGCATGTATGACTCCCCATTTTAACTTTTAATGGAAGCTTAGTCCTTCAACCATCAACCCACCTGGGCATTTAATAATATATGCCACCATTTTAGAAAAACATCAGATGTTGAATATTTGTTTGCCTATGAGTGGATATCCAAAACTAGTGGCAATGATCACACTGTTCAAATGAAATATATCTGTCTTAAATTATTCAGATCCTTATCTTATATATATATATATATATATATATATATATATATATATATATATATATAATCCAGTCTGGCACTCTCCTATTTTTATTATTCCCATTAATCATATAAATATGATGTGCACGTTGGAGCTCCCATGAGCCTCTAGTCAAATAAATGCACATTTATTCATGTCAGGTGATCACTATTATTGTAGTGATCACCTTGTTACTAAACCTATTGAGGGGCTTTATTTTAAAGAAAGGCTTTTAGTCTTTAGTAAAATAAGGGGTTTTGGGGGTCTCTAGACCTTTTTGAGCTGTTATATGTGTGTGTTTTTAATTTAATTTTGATTTTCAAAATGTGTGCATTATATATCCACCAATTGAAAGAGTTGATTGGATCAGCCAATCGGATTGAACTTGATTCTGATTGGCTGATTCCATCAGCCAATCAGAATATTCCTACCTTAATTCCGATTGGCTGATAGAATCCTATCAGCCAATCGGAATTCGAGGGACGCCATCTTGGATGACGTCATTTAAAGGAACCGTCATTCGTCATTCAGTCGTCGGCCAGGATGGATGTTCCGCGTCGGAGGTCTTCAGGATCCTGCCGCTCCGCTCCGGATGGATGACGATAGAAGATCCCGCTTGGATGAAGACTTCAATCGGATGGAAGACCTCTTCTGCCCCGCTTGGATGAAGACTTCTACCGGATGGAGGACCTCTTCTTGCTCCGCTTGGATGAAGAATTTGGCTCAGCTGGGTGAAGACGACTCAAGGTAGGGAGATCTTCAGGGGCTTAGTGTTAGGTTTATTTAAGGGGGGTTTGGGTTAGATTAGGGGTATGTGGGTGGTGGGTTGTAATGTTGGGGGGGGTATTGTATGTTTTTTTTTACAGGCAAAAGAGCTGAACTTCTTGGGGCATGCCCCGCAAAGGGCCCTGTTCAGGGCTGGTAATGTAAAAGAGCTTTGAACTTTAGTAATCTAGAATAGGGTAGGGCATTTTTTTATTTTGGGGGGCTTTGTTATTTTATTAGTGGTCTTAGAGTAGGTGTAATTAGTTTAAAATTGTTGTAATATTTTTCTTATGTTTGTAAATATTTTTTTTATTTTTTTGTAACTTAGTTCTTTTTTATTTTTTGTACTTTAGTTAGTTTATTTCATTGTAGTTATTTGTAGGTATTGTATTTAATTAATTTATTGATAGTGTAGTGTTAGGTTTAATTGTAGGTAATTGTAGGTATTTTATTTAATTAATTTATTGATAGTGTAGAGTTAGGTTTAATTGTAACTTAGGTTAGGATTTATTTTACAGCTAGATTTGTAATTATTTTAACTATTTTAGCTATTAAATAGTTCTTAACTATTTAATAGCTATTGTACCTGGTTAAAATAAATACAAAGTTACCTGTAAAATAAATATTAATCCTAAAATAGCTATAATATAATTATAATTTATATTGTAGCTATATTAGGATTTATTTTACAGGTAAGTATTTAGCTTTAAATAGGAATAATTTATTTAATAAGAGTTAATTAATTTCGTTAGATTAAAATTATATTTAACTTAGGGGGTGTTAGTGTTAGGGTTAGACTTAGCTTTAGGGGTTAATACATTTATTAGAATAGCGCTGAGCTCCAGTCGGCAGATTAGGGGTTAATGTTTGAAGCTAGGTGTCGGCGATGTTAGGGAGGGCAGATTAGGGGTTAATAACTTTATAATAATAGCGGTGCGGTCCGCTCGGCAGATTAGGGGTTAATAAATATAATATAGGGGTCGGCGGTGTTAGGGGCAGCAGATTAGGGGTACATAAGTATAACGTAGGTGGCGGCGCTTTGCGGTCGGCAGATTAGGGGTTAATTATTGTAGGTAGCTGGCTGCGACGTTGTGGGGGGCAGGTTAGGGGTTAATAAATATAATATAGGGGTCGGCGGTGTTAGGGGCAGCAGATTAGGGGTACATAAGTATAACGTAGGTGGCGGTCGGCAGATTAGGGGTTAAAAAAATTTAATTGAGTGGCGGCGATGTGAGGGGACCTCGGTTTAGGGGTACATAGGTAGTTTATGGGTGTTAGTGTACTTTAGAGTACAGTAGTTAAGAGCTTTATGAACCGGCGTTAGCCCAGAAAGCTCTTAACTACTGACTTTTTTCTGCGGCTGGAGTTTTGTCGTTAGAATTCTAACGCTCACTTCAGACACGACTCTAAATACCGGAGTTAGAAAAATCCCATTGAAAAGATAGGATACGCAATTTACTTAAGGGGATCTGCGGTATGGAAAAGTCGCGGCTG
The DNA here is from genome assembly GCF_027579735.1 of Bombina bombina. Classification (NCBI taxonomy): domain Eukaryota; kingdom Metazoa; phylum Chordata; class Amphibia; order Anura; family Bombinatoridae; genus Bombina; species Bombina bombina. The sequence goes on along the minus strand of NC_069500.1, from coordinate 650,216,703 downwards.
AAAAGTGAGCGTTAGACCCTTTTTTTAATGACTCCAGATACCGGAGGTAGCCTAAAACCAGCGTTAGGAGCCTCTAACGCTGGTTTTCACGGCTACTACCAAACTCCAAATCTAGGCCTATGAAATTTGGCATTTTGACAACTACAAAAAGAACTTGTTTGAAGATTACATTAAGGTACATCTGAGAGATAAACAGGAAGCCTCTGGGTATCCGGATTGGTGTACAGATGATGATAAAAAAAGCCAATACATTAGAGATTACAAAGAAAAAGAGGATGTAGAATTGCGATCCGATCAGATAGCGGTAAGTCCTGCAAAAAGACAGATCTCTAAATTGTTTCTTAATTCTTTGTGAGGCAAATTTGGTCAAAAGAGTAATTTACCCAACACCAGAATAGTGACAGACCCTGATGAGTTATTCAAGTATGTTTTTCTACCTTATTATGAAGTCTCTGCTTTACATTTCCTAGATGATGAACAGCTATGCTTAGCTGGAAGTACTCTAAAGAACGTTATACAGTTAACAACAATACTAACATCTTTATCGCTTGTTTTACTACAGCTTATGCCAGACTTGAATTGTACAGAGTTTTGGACGGACTGCAGGAGAGGTGTCTCTACCACGACACAGACTCTGTCATTTTTGTTAGCAAGGAAGGTGATAGGAATCCAACTTTAGGTGACTATTTAGGTGAATTAACTAGCGAACTACCACCAGGTACACACATCACAGAGTTTATATCTGCCGGCCCCAAAACTTACGGGTAAAAACTGAATAATGGAAAAACTAATTTAAAAGTAAAAGGTATAACTCTGAACTCTGCTAACACCAACATAATCAATTTTGAGAGTTTAAAAGATCTAGTGTTCGATTACCCTTCAAATTCTCGAGTAGACACACAAAAGAAACTTTTCATCGAGCAGAAGTCTATTGTCAGAAACAAACGATACTGGCAATTTGAGACACGCTCGCTGAGGAAAACACAAAAGTGTGTTTACACAAAGAGACTATTATCACAGGACTTTACAACGCTACCTTTTGGTTACTAATTGAGAATCATGGACACACGTTTGCAACATCCCTTTTCCTGTATTTTAGCGGGGCCTTCAAATTCTGGAAAAAGTTATTTTTTTAGACAACTGTTACATCACTCTGACATGCTTCTGTCTCACAGAACTGCTAATATTGTTTGGTTTCATGCCTGTTGGCAGAGATTGTATGATGAACTATTAAAGTCTTTTCCATATATAAAATTTATAGAGGGTCTACCAAATACATTTGTCGATAAAGATTTATTTCCACCTAGTAAAATTAATTTAACAATTGCTGATGATCTGATGGAGGTTGCCAGTGATAGTTGTGAAATTGAAAAAGCTTTTACAAAATACGTACATCACAGAAATATGAGTATTATGTATCTTGTACAAAATGTATTTTGCCAGGGTAAAAAAAAACAGAACTATCACACTAAGCACAAACTATATGGTTCTCTTTAAAAGCCCACGGGATAAGTTAGAAAGCAACACTTTGGCAAAACAAATGTACCCGGGTAAGTCACATTTCTTTTTAGAAGCTTTTGAAGATGCCACTCGATTACAATATGGTTATTTATTAGTAGACTTAAGAACCGCTACACCCGATGAGAACCGGTCTCTTTCCACCTGATATACCAGCTGCATACATTTTAAAAAAAAATCTGATTTAAAAAGGGTACATTTTAATCTATTAGTCATACATTGTCAACCATTAGCGTGTGTAAACATGTCTAGCAGACTAATCCGTAATTGGAAGGTTTTAAAAATCTTAAGACGTGCAACACCTCAACAAAGAAAGACTATTTTACACAATGCCTCTATTGATTTAATCACCTCTATATGTGAAATAGCCCTGAACATTCTTAAAGGTAGATTACCTTAGACACAGCAACAGAAAGGACACCTTAAAAAGTGGCGGAAAATTATAAAAACACTTAGTAATAAAGCCGTTGCTCTGGGTAAAAAGAAGATTTTGGTGACACAGAGGGGTGGATTTTTAGCGCCTCTTTTAGGATTTGCTCTTCCTATACTTACATCCCTCTTTACTAAGAGCTGATGGAGAAAGCTAAAAAAATGTATCTTGTCCCAAAACAACAGTTGGACCGCTTACAACAACCACAACAAAATGAGGTAGACATTTGCAGGGCTGTGACAAACCATTTAGATGTTGAAATAGGTGAAATATTAAATAATTCTGATTTACCAGAGGATGTAAAACTCTGTGTTAACACTATTAATGCCCTCAGGAGAATCTATCCACACCAATCATAATACAACTGGTGCATCCTTTGAAAAAGGTGATAGAATATTTCATGAAGTTGTTAAGAATGTGCATGACCGGTTTAAGAAAAATGCTGAACTACTTCTTTCTAAAATGGTACAAGCCAAAGATATAACTAGTTGGAATGACAATGGGGAGTTTATTTACAAAAACCAAAGAATCATTGGTTCAAACATACTAGACTTAGTACGCTGCACTACACAAAGTCACCGCAAGGTTGGGAGACTTTTATGAAAGCTATGGCTGAACTGAATATTCCATCGTCAGTTGTTGGTAATGCTAGACACCGGGATACCTTTGATCAGCTAAAAATGGAGATTAGGGATGTTACCCATTTTTATTCAATGGGAAGTATGTAGTGGGGGTGCCGTTAACCAGGACAGATGAGGTTGAGGATTTATAAATTGTTCGAATAAAATCGACAAACGCCCCCTCGACTCCAAATCCTGGGAGAGCTGTGAACAGGTGGTCCCAAGAGATGGAGTCGAAGGCTTTTTCAGCGTCAATTAGTATTAGGGCAGCATCCGATGTTGGATTTCTTTGCAGACAGGACTGGTTTAAAATTAATTGTAATTTCCGTAAGTTCCGTGTAGCAATCCTGCCTGACATAAACCCAACCTGATCCTTATATATCAGAAGCCCAATAAAAGATTTTAAGCGTTCCGCAATAATACTCATCAGAATTTTATAATCGCTATTAAGTAGCGATATCGGCCTGTATGAAGATATCTGTTCTTTGTCCTTACCTTTCTTAAGGATAAGAACTATTTGTGATGCGGCGAAATATCTAGAACATATTTTTTCCCCCAGATAGTAACTGTTGAAAAGCGAAACCAGAGTTTGGCCAATATCCTCTGACAATATGTCAGACAATATGGTGTACGACAGGGATGTCCATTATCCCCTTACCTTTTTAATTTAGCATTAGAACCACTCGTAATATCTATAAGAAAAGAGATTGAAGGGATCAACTTGGGACATAGGAAAGTTACCACACTGCTATATGCTGATGATCTATTAGTCCTGACCGCTAACACTGCTAAGTATATTCCTTTATTAATCCATATTCTACAAGAATTTAGTGCATTCTCAGGCTACAAAGTCAATACTCATAAATCAGAAATTTTTTGGTTAAATAAAAACAAAGAATCATGCCGGCAACATCATTTTAAAGAAGCTAAATTTAACTTTGTTTACCTAGGGATTAAACTATCCAAAAACTATAATGAATGGTATGAACTTAATTATACACCAATCATTACTAAGATTAGGCAGGACTTAGATACTTGGTCAAAATTTTACCTAACTTTATCTGGCAAAATTAATATAATCAAGATGGTGATCTTCCCTAAGCTCCTTTATCTAATGCAAAATCTCCCAGTTATTATAAAGCAAAAAGATATCAAACTACTCAATCAGTTATTTGCACAATTTATCTGGGGGGAAAAAAGAAGGGCCATCGGATTAATAAGACTGGCCTTGCCTAGACAATATGGGGGACTGAGCTTCCCAGATATTGAGATCTATAATTTAGTATGCATCGCTAAAATTGCAATTGAATGGCTAACAAATGCAGAATATATAGTTGATCAGAAATTGGAAACAACTTTAACCAGACCCTACTCTTTAAAAGCATTACTACATTGTAATATGAATAAATGCCCAACCAAAATTAAACTTTTACCAACTATTTATAGTGTAATTAGGGCCTGGCAGAAACTTCTTAAAAAAACTCATATTAATCATAAATTCTCTAAATACCTAACAATTACGGGCAATCCTAATTTCCCAGCAGCATTAAATTCTCGTGCCTTTAATACCTGGGCGCAACAGGGTTTAATGTATATAGAACAGCTAAGAGAAAGGGGCTCAGGGGCATGTAGATCACTACAGGACCTAGCTACTGAATATGCGATTTCAAAAAAAGATTTCTTCCCATATTTCCAAGCTCGTCATTTCTTAAAGGAATTTCCATTTGACCCTTCAGATGAATGTGCGTGGAATATCCTACAGATACCTATTAATCTCTTTAAAATAGGGAAATATAACGTAACTTCACTATATAAAGCAATTATGCTAGAATATGGGAAGAAAAATTTGGAGCATATTGCCAAAAATTGGCAGGTGACACCAGAAATTATATATAAAAGCTTTACACTTGCTGACTCAGCAACATTATCCACTTCATGGCGTGAGTCCCACACTAAATTAATAAACAGAATATATATTACTCCTAGTAAGAAAGCAAAATGGGACCACTCCGCGGCTTCATGTCATAAATGTAAAGCTTTTAATGCTGACTTAAACCATTGCTTCTGGACTTGCCCTAAAATCAGGAAGTTTTGGCATAAGACTAACGCCTGGCTGAATAAAATTAATCACATAAATCTCCAACTTAAATTGGAACATATAATGTTTTTCATAGATGGACAAAAAATAGGCACATACAAACATTCGCCTCAACTAAATACAGCAATAATGGTCGGTAGACTACTTATATTGAAGTACTGGAAATCAAGCAAAGCCCCAACTTTAACAGAATTTATTCAAAAATTGAAAAATATACTGATTATGGAGCAAATGGACACATCCATAAATTCAGAAACACAAATCAATCGTTTTATATTAAAATGGCGGAATGTAATTGTAAGCTTCCCGAAGGAAATACAACTACAATTGATTTCCCCTTTTCGGGGATCAGTGTCCATGGAGCTTGCTATTGCCAATAAACATTTTCTAGATGATAGCGCCCAGACTTGAACACAAAACAATGCCGGCATTTCTGGGACTCTGGTAATTGGACATGATGTTGGGGAGCTGGGGGGGGAACGGACGGACGAGCGGGAAATCCTCTCCTTTTCCCCTTTTCCTTTTCCCTTTTTTTTTTTTTTTTTTTTTTTTTTTTTTTTTTCTCCCTTTCTCTTTTGTTGATTGTTCTGTTTCGTTTTTTTTTTTTTTTTTTTGTTTGGTTTTGTTTAGCATTGTTCAGAGAAGTATATAAAATATAATTCAACAGGGAAATATTAGAGAAGAAGGAAGGCTTGATCGAAAAAAAAATTTTTTGGATAAGAATATTAGCATGTGGATCTTTCATGGATGTTTTGACTTTTCTTTTTCTTATTGCTTATATATCCTTCTTCACTTTTTTTTTTTTCTCTTTTTTTCTTGGAAAATGTATAAAAATGTACAACTGTGTTGAATTATATTAAAAAAATTATAATAAAAAAAAAAAAAAAAAAAAAAAAAAAAAAAAAAAGGGATGTTACCCATTTACCAGAGACATTACCGCAACATGATATTTTACCATTACCGCCAACACCAACCAGGGGTCTATTTACACCTTAGGGTTACCTGATGCCGAAGAAAAGACCTAAATCACTTTTTAATCCTTCAACATAGTTGAGTTTGTAAATTCCCTGAAAAATCTAGTGAATATTGCGTACCTTGCTTTATCATTAATCATATATTTGAGGTAAAGCTTAAAATGTATCCATGTTTATATAAAAATAAAATGACAACATAACATAACATAAGTATGTAAAATAATGAACATTTATTAATACATGGTAAATACATAATTTTATACATTGAGATGATGGCCTCTAGTTATCAATGTGTCTACTTACCTGCCTTTGCTGGCCCCAATACACTTGCCTAAGCTCGCCTCACATCGCCACTGCGGACCTGAATACGTTCGCCAAAGTTATCAAAAAAGCTGTCAAAAAGCCGTGCACCAAGTACAGGGCGATGAGCAGCGGACTGTGATAGTTATCACTCATCCAATCTCGCTGCTCTTTGGCTTTTTCCCAGCTTTATTGATAAGCTGTCACTAAGCACTCACACTATACTATACTGTTCTACCCCCTATACCGGCGCCCCCGGAGCCCCCCGCAACTAAAAAAAGTTATTAACCCCTAACCCGCCGCTCCCGGACCCTGCCGCCACTATAATAAATGTATTAACCCCTAAACCGCCGCTCCCGGACCCCGCCGCCACTTACATAATACCTATTAACCCCTATCCTGCCCCCCTATACCGCCGCCACATATAATAAAGTTATTAACACCTATCCTGTGGATCCTGGACCCCACCGCAACTAAATAAATTGTTTAACCCCTAAACCGCCGCTCCCGGACCCCGCCGCCACTTATATTAAACGTACTAGGTACAATAGTTATTAAACAGTTATTAACTATTTAATAACTACCTAGCTAAAAGAAATACAAAATTACCTGTAAAATAAATACTAAGTTACAATTAAACCTAACACTACACTATTATTAAATAAAATAAATTAATTAACTACAAGTAGTTACAATTAAATACAATTAAATAAACTAACTAAGTTACAAAAAATAAAAAAAACTAAACTAAAGTACAAACCCCCCCCCACTAAATTACAGAAAATAAAAAAAGATTACAAGAATTTTAAACTAATTACACCTATTCTAAGCCCCCTAATAAAATAACAAAGCCCCCAAAATAATAAAATTTCCCTACCCTAATCTAAATTACAAAATTTAACAGCTCTATTACCAGCCCTTAAAAGGGCTTTTTGTGGGGCATGCCCCAAAGTAATCAGCTCTTTTGCATTTTAAAAAGACATACAATACCCCCCCCCAAACATTACAACCCAAAGAGCCATCTTCTTCCACGACGCCTACTCACCGAATGAATATTCCTTTAAGTGACGTCATCCAAGATGGCGTCCCTCAAATTCCGATTGGCTGATAGGATTCTATCAGCCAATCGGAATTAAGGTAGGAAAAATCTGATTGGCTGATCCAATCAGCCAATCAGATTGAGCTTGCATTCTATTGGCTGATCGGAACAGCCAATAGAATGCGAGCTCAATCTGATTGGCTGATTGGATCAGCCAATCAGATTGAACTTGAATCTGATTGGCTGATTGAATCAGCCAATCAGATTTTTCCTACCTTAATTCCGATTGGCTGATGGAATCCTATCAGCCAATCAGAATTCGAGGGATGCCATCTTGGATGACGTCACTTAAAGGAATATTCATTCAGCGAGTAGGCGTCGGTGGAAGAAGATGGCTCAGCGTCGGCTACTTTGAAGATGGCTCCGCTCCGGATGGATGAAGATTGAAGACGCCGCCTGGATGAAGACTTCTATCAGATGGAAGACCTCTTCAGCGCCCCTTGGATGAAGACTTCTATCGGATGGAATACATCTTCAGCGCCCCTTGGATGATGACTTCGGCCCGGCTGGGTGAACACGACTCAAGGTAGGGAGATCTTCAGGGGGGTAGTGTTAGGTTTATTTAAGGGGGGTTTGGGTTAGAGTAACGGTACGTGGGTGGTGGGTTGTAATGTTGGGGGGTGGTATTGTGTGTTTTTTTTACAGGCAAAAGAGCTGATTACTTTGGGGCATGCCCCACAAAAAGCCCTTTTAAAGGCTGGTAATAGAGCTGTTAACTTTTGTAATTTAGATTAGGGTAGGGATTTTTTTTTATTTTGGGGGGCTTAGAATAGGTGTAATTAGTTTAAAATTCTTGTAATCTTTTTTTATTTTCTGTAATTTAGTGTTTGATTTTTTTTGTACTTAGTTTATTTAATTGTATTTAATTGTAGCTACTAGTTAATAAATTTATTTTATTTAATGATAGTGTAGTGTTAGGTTTAATTGTAACTTAGGTTAGTATTTATTTTACAGGTAATTTTGTATTTCTTTTAGCTAGGTAGTTAATAACTATTTAATAACTATTGTATCTAGTTAAAATAAATACAAAGTTGCCTGTAAAATAAATATAAATCCTAAGATAGCTACAATGTAATTATTAATTACATTGTAGCTAGCTTAGGGTTTATTTTACAGGTAAGTATTTAGTTTTAAATTGGAATAATTTAGTTAATGATAGTGTAGTGTTAGGTGTAATTGAAGATACAACAAAGGTTTTTTTTGGTTAAGCACACCACAAAAAGACTATTTGCAACCTAGCACACACATTGTGGAAGTGCTACCAAGGTGACCAGCAATGATTAATTGAAAAAAAAACAAGAAAGTGTAGGTGCACATTCTACCACTAGAGTCCACATAGTTATAGCATATTTAAATATATACCTCAATTTGCTAAATATACTTGCACTGTTCAAATAAGATTGGGGATAGACATCTCACACAATAATATTGACATATATTTAAATTGCAAAGAATATTATCAGAAAAATATGCTTTTAAATAAAAATGGGATCTTAGTCACACAATATGATCATATTCTGCTAAGCCAGTCTACCACTTACAAGTTGTCCCAAATCAGACTGGTCCTATGCTAATCAGTATCCACACTGCAGCAAATTATGTCTATGCAGAGTTCCTTAGCTATATATATATGACACAGTAGTTAAACTGAAACAGTTATATATAGCTAAGGAACTCTGCATAGACATAATTTGCTTAGCAGAATATGATCATATTGTGTGACTAAGATCCCATTTTTATTTAAAAGCATATTTTTCTGATAATATTCTTTGCAATTTAAATATATGTCAATATTATTGTGTGAGAGGTGTAATTAAAACTTAGGTTAGTTTTTATTTTACAGGTAAATTTGACTTTATTTTATCTAGGTAGCTATTAAATAGTTAATAACTATTTAATAGCTATTGTACCTAGTTAAAATAAATGTAAATTTGCCTGTAAAATAAAAATAAATCCTAAAATAGCTACAATATAATTATTAGTAATATTGTAGCTATATTAGGCTTTATTTTATAGGTAAGTATTTAGTTTTAAATAGGAATAATTAATTTAATAAGAGTAATATTTATTTAGATTTATTTAATTAATATTTAAGATAGGGGGGTGTTAGGGTTAGTGTTAGACTTAGGTTTAGGGGTTAATAATTTTATTATAGGTTGCAGTGGTGTAGTGGGGGCAGGATAGGGGTTGATAAATTTATTATAGCTGGCGACGGTGTAGGGGGGGCAGATTAAGGGTTAATACGTTTAATATAGGTGGCGGCGGGGTCCGGGAGTGGCGCTTTAGGGGTTAAACAATTTATTTAGTTGTGGCGGGGTCCGGGATCCGCAGAATAGGGGTTAATAACTTTATTATAGGTGGCGGCGGTATAGGGGGGGCAGGATAGGGGTTAATAGGTATTATGTAGGTGGCGGCGGGGTCCGGGGGCGGCGGTTTAGTGTATCTTAGCTGATTCTGGAGCCTGGTTGTAGATCCGGGTGATGATCCTCCAGTCAGCTGATGTAACAGTAATGTGCTTCCAGATATCCTGGACTGCTTTAAAGCGGTCTTTCTTCTTTTGGCGTGAGTTTGAGTGCAAAAAATGTGGAGGTGTGCACTTCTCTGGATGCCGATTTCAAAGTTTTTAAAGTTTATACTTGCTTCTCGAGTGCTTTGGTCCACTCCCGGATAGTGACAGAGTTGAGGACTTTAGCTGTCAGTTCTTTCAGGGTTCCAAAGTGCTTATTTGATTCCAAAATTCAGAGTTTGAAAGTATCTCTGCAGTAGTTCGCTACGCGTTTCGGCCTTAGACACTGACCTTTATCAAGCTATACCTTTTTTTTTGCAGACACGCGAGCCAGCGGCCATGGAATAAACCTTTAAACCGACTCTGTCCAAAGCGTATTTTGCATTTCCTGTTAGGAGTCCTTGTGCATGGCCTATGAGTACAACCGGGGATATCTGTACTCTTTTGACAAAAAGAGAGGCGTTTAAGATTTGAACTTTATACTGTTCTGCTTCAGCGTTCATAATAGAAAAAGCATCTTTATTCCTTATAAGTTTTATTTTCAGATCGAGTCCATTCAATAACAATTTTTCTTTTAAAAACAGATCACTATGTAGATGACCTAGCAATTCAATAGTTTTACCACGCTCTAACATACGTGCTCTCTTTACAAAACCACTATTATCACCATCTAGTTCATAATTATCGTGTAACCCTGCTGCCTCTTTATAAAACAATCCTGCTGTAAATTGTGTGGATAAAGCATCTGCACTGTAGTTGAGAATTGTTTCAATGTACGACCAGTAAGCGTATAGGTTATTTGATTGTAAGATGAGTCTGTTTCCTAATGTAACATCGACTTGGTTAAACAGCGCGGCTAGTCGATAGTTGATGAGGCTAACGCATGCTCCAGCAGGTGGGGCTGTATTGTCTTGTTTGACTATTTTACAGGTTATATACATCAAAGTGTTGTTCAGGTCAAATAATGATCGCCGCTTCCTGCTATATAAAATTCCAGGGGTGCATTTTCAGTTATAGCTGTGAGTGGTTGTATTTCGACATACAGTGATTTTTCTTTACCCGTTTGTGTCGGCTGTATTTGAAATATGTTGAGTTCTGATTTGGTACATTCTAATGATCCATTGTGTATGAAAGCCATATTTTTATCAGTATTTCTAAAAGATGTCATCCAGTGAGCGTCTTGATGTGTTCTGTTTCTTTTTGGGCCTGTGTATCACCTTTTTGCTTATGAATTGTGATGAAATTGGTGGAAAAGTAACTTGATGCTTCCTTTTTGGTTTTCTCTTTTTACTGATATAAACAACACCAGATCCCTCTTGTGGACCGCTATTCATTTTATTCATAACAGCTGTTTAAACACGACCCACAACATCCTTTGCTATACCTTGTGCCACTGGTTTCATATACGGTTTCACTATATCTAGGCCGCGTCGAAAAAGTGGGACAGCCATCCTAAAAAGATTACGAAATATACCACCTAATCTGCGGCCATACATGTAAGAACTACCGTGAAAACCTGGTAGACCATTACCAGCTTGTGTCCTATAATATTTACTGTAAACGGTCGGGTCACCATAAACCTTAACAGCCACCATTCTTTAGTACAAGTTGTTCTTGCGCGGCCTAAAGTGTAGCTTAATGATTGCCTTTCCGTATTTAAATCCCACGTTCTTGTTCTGATCGTTCTTAATTTCAATTGTTATACGGTCAAAATGATGATTGTTTACAGGTATGTAGTCTGGCTTGGTGTACCGTTGAGTGATGATTTCATTATTACCACCTGTAATTTCTACTGTTCTTAGTAATGGTACATATCCATCACCCACACGTTGGTGTTCTATGATGTCTGTATAGATAAAGAGTGTGTAGAAGCCGGAATTTATATCGCAATATATTTTGCCACCATCATTCTTTACACCTTGATTGTTAATTCCCAATATATGAGCCAACCTTTATGAGGTTGAGATGGTAGAGTTGCCTAAGATACGCACAGCTCTTCACAGTTCGTCGTATTTAAGCTTTACATCTATGTTAGCTGTTTGGAGAGATACTAATTTTTCAATGATGGTTTTTATTAAATCGCTTATATCTTTATAATAACCGGCATTTACGGCTAACGGCGTAGTGAATTTGTTTGGTGCCGTAACAAAAAATACTGCAATTATTTCAGAGGTTTTACACTAACTTATATACTTCACAATGTCCTGACCCAGAGGACATTACATTTTTTTTGGAAGATATCAATTTCCCAAAAATTACAGAAGAGGATAGTGAGGGTCTGAATCGACCAATAACAGAGAGGGAAATACAAAAAAACATCAATTCAATGGCTAGAGGAAAAGCTCCTGGCCCAGACTGTTTACCGGTCGAATTTTACCAAATCCTGCGAACAGAGATAGGCCCGGTACTGACCGATCTATATAATACATATTATGGAACAGATAAACAAATTTCGGAGAACTTTAAGAGGGCCAATATAATCTTAATTCCAAAGATCAATAAAGATCCTTCGGATATGACTTCATATAGGCCCATTTCACTTCTCGGCCTTGATTACAAGATACTGATGAAACTTCTGGCGGAAAGATTGAAATCTTTGTTACCAGCGATAGTGCATCAGGACCAGGCAGGCTTCGTTATGGGGAGAGCGTCTGAATTTAATGTAAGGAAAATTCTTCAGGTTATCAACCGGTTTGGGGGAGACTGTACTGCCCTGCCGGAGGCCTTCCTGCTATCCTTGGATGCAGAGAAGGCCTTCGACAGGGTGGAATGGCTCTTCTTGATCCAGGTCCTAGAAAGATTTGGATTTAGGGGCCTCTTTAGGGATTTTATTGTTAAAGTATATTCAGATATTAAGGCCTCTTTGTTGATTAACAACTCTATGTCTAACTCATTTATGCTAACTAGAGGCACCCGTCAGGGATGCCCGATGTCTCCATTATTGTTTGATCTTATAATAGAATCTCTGGCTATCAAATTAAGGAATATGTTGATCGGAATAAATATAGACCAGGTAAAATTTAAAACTGCTCTATTCGCAGATGACCTTCTGCTATTTGTTGCTGAGCCAAGAAAACAGATTAGTGCTATTATTAATCTGCTTGAACAATATGGTAGAGCCTCAGGGTATAAAACAAACCTTTTGAAGTACAAAATCTTGTGGCTGAAGCACGATTCAGGGGAAGCACAACCCTTTCAGTTTATAGAAACGAACTCGCTGGAATATCTGGGGTTGAAGATCTTTGCTAATACAGCAGATTGGTATAAAGATAATTTTGTATCAATACTGAGGGATAGCAGAGAAAAATTAAAATCATGGGCCTCACTCCCGGTTTCACTTACAGGTAAGATAGCTCTCTATAAGATGTTTATTGTCCCTAAGATTCTGTATACTTTGAGGATGTTTCCTCTCTTAATTAATAAGACTGATCTACGTCTCTTTAATCAAGCTCTGAGAGCATTTCTTTGGAGCGGGAGAAAGCCAAGATTGAAACTAGCCAAGTTATATCAACCCTATTTTAAAGGCGGGCTCGCTTTACCCGATCTAGAGAGATATAATCAGGCTGCCATCTTAAGATTCCCTATAGATTGGCTAACAAGATCCTTTGTATACTCGGATGAGATTCTCGAGAATCAAGTTTGTACCCCGCTCTCCTTAAATTATATCCTATTTGCTTCAAATAAAGAACTAGGAAAGAGATTAATGGAACACCCTTTGTATAGAGATATAATAATAGTCTGGAGAAGGTTAACTAAATCGATTGGAATGAGGCAGAACATCTCAAAATGGTTGCCGATAACTGGCAATACACACTTTCCTTTAGGCAATATGGTGGACATTTTTGAAAAATGGTCACCAGGGAGACCACTTATAGTGAAAGACTTCTATGACTCTGAGTCAAATAAAGTTTTCCCATTTGATAGATTTCAAGAGATTTTTCCGGAAGTTCAGAAAAAACATATATTCTATTTTATTCAAGTAAAAGCCTATATCCTTAAACTAGTGAATTTGGATCCCCAGTTGTGGGAACAACATCCGCTGGTTGATCTGGTAAAGGTTAGGAAGGGATTATTATCCTTTATCTATAAATTTTTGGTATCCCTGGAAGAAACATCGGTTCTAGCAGATTTGACTTCCCAGTGGTTAACACTGGTTGACTCTCCGGATCTTGAAACAATACTCTTAAAGAGTGTAAAAACTGCACAGAGGCTGTTTTCTTCGTCTTATTATAGGGAAATTCAATTTAGGGTGATACACAGAGATTATTTAATTCCTCGGAGAGTGGCCAAGTGGAACAAAACTGTGTTTAATATCTGCTCTAAATGCCACTTTCATGACCCTGACTTGATTCATCTAGTCTGGGGATGCCCTAAGGTGAATCAATTTTGGATGAAGGTAGAATATTTTCTCTCTAATATAGTAAAAAAAAAGATCCAGCTAACACGAGACTCTATCCTTTTTTTAAGATCCCACACCTCTTGGGATAAAGATGTTGATTTTATACTAATAGCATTAACAATTATTAGAACACTTCTCTTTAAATATTGGATTTCTTGTAAGACACCCACTATCCCAGAAGTGAGGAAAGCACTATTAGACTCACCAATCAAAGCAGCATATGAATCAAAATTGGAGAGGCCCTCAGGAGAGAAATTCTGTAGAAGGTGGAGAGTTTTCGTGGGCTTTCAGGGAAACGACTTTGTACAATATATAGAACAAATTATTAACATTAAATTAGATTAGGGGGGGTGGGGGATACAGGGGGGGGGGGGGCGAGAGGAGAGAGGGAATATTCTTCATTACTACTACCCCTACCCCTTTTTTTTTTTTTTCCTTTCTTTGAGTTGTCCGGGAAAGGGTCATGGCTACCTGGCTTTTGTCCCTTTCTATATATTGTTTCTTTTATGCTGTAATCTCCATGCATGGAGAATTGTGTGTTATGTGTGTGTTGTTTGTATTTGTCTTTTTTTCTTTTTTGTATAATAAAAATTTATAAATAAAAAAAAAACAAAAACAAACAAACAATTATTCTAGAATCAGTGGCATCTAGGGTGTGCCACGTATGGCGGTATTGTATCTCCGTCAGAGCTAGTTCCCATTCTCCTTTTAATATAACGGGTTTAGCTAACTTTGTTGTAAAACTAGATATCTGATTTTTAGGAAAAATGTTGTACGACGCTTTACTAGGTAACGTTAAGTAAAATGGTGATGCTTCCATTATTCTATATATCGGTTAACTGACTTTTCGGTATCCAGTTGTTAAATTTATCCGGATAGCCCTTCCATTTAACATAAACATACTACTGCTTTCTCTTAAAACTTTTCTGTTTTAAGATTTTTTCAATTTTGTAAATGCGGTTTTTATCTTGTGTTATTTTTTGAAGTTCTTTGGGGTAAAAGCTACCTTTGATAGACACATCAGCTAAATCTTTCAGTTTGTAAAGAGGCTTAAATCCTCTTGTATTCACACCTTCAATTATAAATATTTCATATGTGAAATTTTGCTCATAACCTTTTGTGAATGTGCCCTTATGTTTCGAAATCCTGACGTGGTCACTGATTTTTAAAACAGGTTTAACCTTTTTAGTTTTTGGAGAGGAGTCATAAATATTTTTCCAGACGACGAGTGAATTTTCTTACGTCACATCTACCGGTTTACAACGTATGGTTCTGTGGTATGTATTATTATAACTATGAATTAATTTGTTCAATATGTTTATATATCTGTGTGTGCTGTGATGTGTAAAATAGCGCCACATTCTAGTCTTTAAAGTACGGTTAAATCGTTCTACAATTGCTGCTTTAACACAGTTGTTTGCGACAAAATGTTGAATTTTAAATTTTTTCAATAACTTCTGTACAGTTCCATTTAAAAATTATTTGCCTTTATCAGTCTGTATTTTTACAGTTACACGACCATCTTTGAATATTGTTTCAAATCCCTTTGTGATGATTGGTACAGTTTTATTATGCAATCCAACGCCCCAAGCGTATTTAGAAAAACAATCTATAACGGTTAGAATATACTTTATACCGTCATTATATTTATGGTAATCTATCATGGATACCAGGTCAGCTTGCCATTGTATATCTAAAGAAGGTGAATATATTTTATTTCTTTAAAAAATACGTCTGGCCGGTTTATGTAGCGTATAAACATCTTGCTGATTTAAAAATTGTACAATTTTTTTTCTGTTGAATCCATATTTTTTAGCTGCTTTGTACAGATTTTCAACACCGCCTAATGATCCGGGGTTTGTAGGATCATGATATAATTCTCTTAATACAAGTCCACGATGGCCTTTAGCAGACTCCATTCTTTAGGCAGTGTACAGCGAGTTTTTCATAAAACATTGATTTATATGTTTTGTTTACTAAATACATGTGAGGTATTAGTCTGTTTTGAGTAAAATACATGTCCTAAAATACCGCGTGACATTTTTCTGACAAAAGATAAGTCCTAACACGCCTCATTGTTTCTTGGTTAAAAGACACACTCTAACATAACGTTAGCATTTCTGGCAAAAGACAAGTCCTGACATGCCTTATTAAACCTGTTGAACATTATAGAGAAATAAACTTTTTATAATCTTTTATAAATCTCTTTTTTTTTTTTTAAATATCAATTGAATATGAAATTCATATCAAAATCCCTTTTTAACAATTTTATATCAATTTGATATCAAATTCGTATTAAAAACACTTTTTTAATATCAATTTAATATCAAATTCATATCAAAATCCCTTTTTATATCAATTTAATATCAAATTGATATTAAAAAGGGGCATAAAAGTGGGAGTGGAAAGGGGCGGGTTTAGGGGAGGGGAAAGGGGCGTGTCCACCTGTCAAAATGAGTTTGACATAACCTCCATACTATTACTACTCCTGTCTCCTGTGTGTCCCATCCATTAAGGTGAGTGAACTAAGATCTGTCTGCACCTGGGACCAGTAAGGTGGCACCCTGCATTTATCAACTTTAAAAGAAAAATGATTTCCAGCACCTATCTCCCCTTGAACAACCAATTACCTTGCAAAAGTTACCATTCTGGATGAATCAGAATATTTAATTCTGCATTTAGCCTGTGCTGGAAGGATTCAAAAGCTTCATACATAGGGCGCCATGTACTAAGCTTCGAAGTGACCGTCTGTCTGTATTTCTGCGTCAAAATTCGCTCACGATCTGCTTCTCGTATGTATCAATCTGCGATCTGCTCGAAAAACCACTATTTTCATCAGCGATCGTAATTTTACTCAACTCATCGTTCCGAAGCCTTTTTCCACTTACTACATGTTCGATCGCACGTAAATTCGCTGTAATCGGAAATTATGAATGTTACAACTAATCCGCCCGCTCCAACTTTCACTGTAACTTCGCGTGATTTGCTTCGCTACCATTTAGGTAGCGAATACAATAGAAAACTATAGGGGGTATCAACCTGACGCCAGGTAGAAGTACTTAAGTGAAAGGACTAGACTACTATTGTAGCATTATTGGTTTTTGGATCAGTGAATGAAGATGGAGACACTTTTACACATGTTTCTTTTCCGATTATTTCAATTACGAGGAAGAAGGGCTATACAGGCACCGGTTAACAACTTGCAAAGAAGGAGAGGTAGAAGAATTAGAGTCCCTAGAGATTACCTTCCACGTATGGGTTTGGAAAGCATTTCTGATCGAGAGATTATCCAGAGATTCCGTTTGGACAGAGAAGCTATTATGCAACTTTACAATGAAATAGCAGAATACCTTGAACCAATGACAGCGCGTTCACAAGCCATACCGGACTATTAAAACTGTTGGCAGCCTTACACTTTTTTGCCACCGGTTCATTCCAAGCACTCACTGTGTCACTAATTTTCTCCCAAATAATCTTCTTACGAGCGCCTGGGGTTTGCTTGACTCGACTACCATAAATATTGTCATAATATTCGAGTACTAGATCAACAAGTACAACATTCTGTTGATGCGAGAAGTTAGGGTTGCGAGTCTTCTTAGAAGTAGCAGAATCTCCGGAGCAAGCCATCTTGTCAAAGTGAATACCGAAAAGTAAATAAACAATATTCTAAGATTTCTGGGAAAATGCACATTCTTATACATGTCAGCAGCCAGACGTTGCCGCTTGTCTGGCGATTATGACACCTAGATCGTCACGTGGGTAAAGAACTAAACCAATCAGGTCGCAGACTGCTTCTTAACTTTGCTCTTTCGCGCCGAACGAAGCTTCAAAGTTATCAATAATCCGATTGTCTTCGACACACAATAGACGCGAAATTTTACGGCTTGGTTTTTAGTACATTCATGTAACGAAGTGCCATCCGCATGGTGCGAATGCCGGCGGGTTATTTCGATACGGTCTGTGCGAAAAAATTGACGCCTTAGTACATGGCGCCCATAGAGCCCAATGTGTTCACTTTGTTCATTTAATGAATTAAAACCAAGACAATTGTTTAAGAGTGAAAGTAGGAATTTTAGTATTGAAAAGCTTGTTTTATTGTATTAAGCATTTTACAACTTTTATACAAATGTGTAAATACCTAGAGAGATCAGCAAGATATTCTAATGTTACTCTCTGCAACAACCTTTGGTAAATTATAGAGAGCTCACGTTATGCCATTAAAATATCTACGATGCCTTAGTGATAATGTGGGGCACATAGAATGCTCAAATTGCTATTGCTATTTGTGTATCTTGCTTTGGACTTGATTTTAGCAATTGCATACCTTATGATCTTTAGTGAATCCAGGCCTGTAAGTAATTTATCAGATTTAACAACAATGTTCTATTAGATAAAAATATTTTTTTAAACTAATTCAGACAGGCCATAGATACGTAATATCTAGATTGTGGCTTGAGCTGTTTTTCAACAATAGTACAGTTTTGTTATGATACAGTTTATTGGCATGTTTCAGTTTTTCAGTATCAATTGCAGATATAACTCGCTATTACATTGCATCAATTTATCAATATCTAGAGATAGGTACCATTTAAATGACTGATTATGAAACAGTTCACAGGTTAGCTCATATTAATGCATTTTTTTCCCATGATAAATCCTAGTACTACTTTCGTCTTGCTTGAATTAACTTCTGTCTTATAGTTAATATTGTATCACAAAAGAACAAATCTCTTATCTCTCCCTGGCAATGTAGGACAGATGGCATCATTTTCAGACTGAGCTGTTTTGTAGTTACAAAGCTTTGAGTAAATTGGCCATATCTAAGGACGTAATGCTATATAATCATCTTACATAATTGGATCCATTGTCTCTGGCATTATATTTCCTGAATCTTCCCTTGCTGTTTCCCCTTGCTGTGTGGTCTGTCAATTATGCATTTACTTAGGTAAATGAGAGGTTGGTGGTATGCACTGAATAGCTAAATGGAATTGCATTCTCTTGTTACTACAATCAGTTCTTAGTGACTTCTATCTATTTGGCCAAAGGGAACACATTAAATGATTCTTAATGGTTTCATCTTTCTTTGTAATCAGGTAGCCTATTTGACACATATATTATGTAAAGCTCAATAAATATATATTTGCTTCAACCAAGGTATCAGTCCTTTTTAAATATAATAAAATGATAAATTGCAAAAAATAGATCATAAAAAAATGAATAGATAATTAATCCATATCAAGTTTCAAATCAGCATAGACAAAAGACATAAACTAGTCTTGGGGTTAGACATCTGTCTCTCTATTATAGATCCTTGTATAGATGTGTTACATAAATAGCAAAGAGGAAAAAAAAGAGTAAAAAAAAAGAGTAAAAAAAAGGAGTTAAACTAATAGACCTAGACAAACAAGGCACTTGCCTAGGGCAGCAGAATGGGGGCAGCACTTTTTGACTCTCTGTTATATATATATATATATATATATATATATATATATATATATATATATATATATATATATATATATATATATATATATATATATATATATAAACTGTATATATAAATATTATTACTGCTCACATGTATTCTGTGTACACATGGGCTAATTTAAGTGTATGCAAGTCTTTTCAAGCCCTGGAAATGCCATGAAAATAAATATTACATTACACCCTGACCAAAAAGAATTATGGCCAAAAAGACCTTAAACTTGGGAAGGGGGGGTTGCAGCAGAATTTTGAGTGCCTAGGGCAGCACAACCTAAATACACCACTGCGCAAAGCGTTAACACAGTTTGGCTAGTGTAACATACATTTTAGTGGCTGCTAATTTACATAATATCTCATTCCATTTTAAAAGTGCATGAAAGTTATATCAGGTGTTAACTGTTATCCTACCCCAATTTTTATTTAATGTTCAGAAACTTGGTTGTTTACTTAAAAAATAATTAATATCTCGGAATATGTTGCTAATCAACTCTAAACCATTGGTATAAAAGACTTGTTTTGAGTGTGCCACCTTCACCTGTGATTGGCACAGCTGCAATATACATGCAAATACATTTATAAATTTTAAGGAAATTATATAATTTTATCAAACATATCAAATATAGAGCCAGATTACATGTGGCACACTATTTAGCTTTCACTAACCAGAGCCAGAAGTTAACTTTTAAAGCGAGTGGGTTACCGTGCGTATTACAAGTTGGAAGTAAAATAATTGAGAGAGAACAAAGGCCGACTACTTACTTGAGGACTTCAGATATCGTGGCTGTGCTAACTTCTATTCCCCATAGACTTGTAAGAAAAATAGCTAGTTGGGCCAATCCAGCACAGACTAATACTCAACTTTAAAATACATAAATTGCATTGTAGTGAAAAGATTCACAAGAATACTCCAAGTAGTTTCAGAAAAAAGGATAGTATTTATTATTCCCTATACAATTGAATCCTAAAATCACATCTATAGATTGAAATACAGGCAATAAACATATGTCTATAAAATAAATCATAAAACATGGTATAAACATATGTGAGCAGTCTAATACTTGGATAAGTAAACGGCCATATTACGATTAGCATGCTGGTATAGATAACACCTGATTCATGTACCAAGAGATTAAACAACAAAGATACAATGTAATTGTAAATATATGTCCCACATAGACTTAAAGGGACATAATACTCATATGCTAAATCACTTGAAACTGATGCAGTATAACTGTAAAAAGCTGACAGGAAAATATCACCTGAGCATCTCTATGTAAAAAAGGAAGATATTTTACCTCAGAATCTCCTCAGCTCAGCAGAGTAAGTTCTGTGTAAAAAGTTATACTCAGCTGCTCCCAGCTGCAGGTAAAAATAAAAAAAAAATGAAGAAATGAACAGCAGCCAATCAGCATCAGCAGTGCTGAGGTCATTAACTCTTACTGTGATCTCATGAGATTTGACTTAACTCTCATGAGATTTCATAGTAAGCTTCCTTTACCTGATTGGTGAAATAATATGAGAGTGCACGATGCTCATCCCTTCAGCTGTCCTAGGACAGACACATTAAAATGCTGCTTAGAAATCCTTTACAATGGGAGATGGCTACTGAGGAACTTTTGAGGTAAAATATCTTTCTTTTTTACATAGAGATGTTCAGGAGATATTTTCTAGTCAGCTTTTTACAGCTATGCTGCATCACTTTCAAGTGTTTAAACATTTGGGTATTATGGCCCTTTAAGCTGCAATGCAAGCATAGTTACACAGTCTTAATTGTGCCAAATACATTTTGTTGACTGTATTAGTTATTATTGCGGAACTCAGCAGTTCGTCAAACGGTGTCAAGTGAGACAAATCCCATAGATATTAACAATCCCACAGTCCTGCATAAACTGAAACTGAAATGCAAGCACAGTTAAGTGTGTTAATTCCTCCTTGTCGAGTGTATTAGTTGTTACTGCTGCGTTAGTGGGTTAATCAAAGCAGTCTGTGAGCACAGTTTCTCTGTGTGTGTATACCAAAGACCGGGTTTATCAAGGCGCTTAAGTCTATGCGGGACATATATTTACAATTACATTGTATCTTTGTGTATATATATATATATATATATATATATATATATATATATATATATATATATATGTATATATAAATATATATACAATAACAAGGGAGAGCACTCTCACTCAGTATATCAACTGCCAGGGTGCTAATACAATTAAATACAGCTGAACACAAAACTTGCACTCTCTGGTCTTTTCTTGAAAAATCCTTTACTGTGAAAGTAGTGACGTTTCGGGGACAAAGTATCTGAGGAAGGGGATACTTTGTCCCTGAAACATCACTACTTTCACAGTAAAGGATTTTTCAAGGACAGACCAGAGAGTGCAAGTTTTGTGTTCAGATATATATATTCATGGCCAAAAATATTGGCACCCCTGCATTTCTGTCAGATAATGCACCACTTTGCCCAGTTACAAATGTTTAGGCATTCTCATCTTTATTTCTTTTGTTTGTATTGGTATGACACAAAAAAAAGCCAAATCTGACACAAAACTCCAAAAATGGACTGTACAAAATTATTGTCATCTTCTCAAAATTGTAAGACATAATTGCATTCCAAGATTGTGATGCTCCTGTTATTTTTAATTAAACTCACCTGTATCAATTAACATGTGCTGACAATATAGGAATCACACAGGCAACCAGTTAAAATGGTGAAAAATGTACTCAACCTTTCTGTTGTGTGTCTCTGTGTGCCACACTGAGCATCGAGAAGAGAAATAGCAGCAAAGAATTGCCTGATGATTTAAGAACAAAAATTGTGTTAAAGCATGGACAATCTCAAGGTTACAAGTCCATCTCCAGAGATCTTAATGTTCCTGTGTCCACTGTATGCAACATTGTCAAGAAGTTTACAGCCCATGGCACTGTAGCTAATCTCCCTGGACGTGGACGAAAGAGAAAAATTGATGAAAGATTGCAACCAAGTATTGTTTGAATAATGGATAAAGAACCTCAATCAACTTCCAGACAAATTGAAGCTGACCTTCAGGCATAGGGTACAAATGTGTCAGCTTGCACTATACGTCGCCATCTGAATGAAAAGGGTCACTGCGGTAGGATACCCAGGAGGACCCAAAAAATCCTTTTGGGAGAATGTGATGTGGACAGACAAAAAAAATTACAGCTTTTTGGTAAAGCCCATCATTCTACTATTTTCAGAAAAATAAATGAGGCTTTTAAAGAAAAGAATACAGTCCCTACAGTCAAACATGGTGGAGGTTCACTGATGTTTTAGGGTTGCTTTGCTGTTTCAGGCACTGGATGTCTTGACTGTACGCATGGCATTATGAAATCTGAAGACTACCAAAGAATTCTGTGGTGAAATGTAGGGCCCAGTGTCAGATAGTTGGGTCTCCGTCAGAGGTCATGGGTCTTACAGCAGGACAATGATCCAAAGCACACGTCAAAAAGCACCCAAAAATGGTTTAAGAGAAAGCACTGGAGAGTACTGAACTGGCCAGCAATGAGTCCAGATCTCACCTGAGCACCTGTGGAGAGATCTGAAAACAGCAGTTGGGAAAAGGAACCCTTCCAATCTGAGAGACCTGGAGCAGTTCGAGAAAGAAGAGTGGTCCAAAATTCCAGTAGAGAGGTGTAAGAAACATATTGATGGTTACAGGAAGCAATTAATTTCAGTTTCCAAGGGATGTGCTATCAAAAAATTAAATTGAGGGTGCCAATAATATTGTCTGGTCCATTTTTGAAGTTTTGCGTGGAATGGTGTCAGCTTTTTTACTCCACTTGTTTGTGTCATACCAATACAAACAAAATAAATAAACATGAGAATGCCTGCCCTAAACATTTGTAATTGCAACAATCTTATTTGGCGAATTGTGGTGCATTATCTGACAGAAATGCAGGGGTGCCAATATTTTTGGCCATGACTGTATATGAATTTATATAGATATATACAGATATATATATATATATATATATATATATATATATATATATATATATATATATATATAAAGAAAATAATTCATTGTGTAGTTCATTTAATAAATCTAAGCAAGTCAGGAGGCTTGCTTTCCCAGAAAACCTCTGGATACACTGTATCCAATGCAGCAAAGGATTCTGGGTAATATATGCAAATGAGGTTCACAGTGACTCACTTTTTTACTTCAGTCTGCTTTTACGCAGACTTCCTTTATGCCATAGCATTGCTGTATACACAGCTTTTAAGCTTAGCTATGGTTAGTACAGTGATTCCGACCATCCCAGGACAGCTGTTTTGTGGTTATTGCCATTCATCAACTGGAAGTAGGTGAATCACTGTTAGATGAAGTTGATTTCTGGGCGAAATGCAACTTTTTAAATTATGAGGAGGTGAAAAGTGTGTTTAAAATCCTACACTATGCACAAAATATAAAGAAAATAATTAATTGTGTAGTTTATTTAACAATTCTAAACAAGTCAGGATGCTTGCTTTTCCCAGAAAACCTCTGGATACACTGTTTCCAATGCAGCAAAGGATTCTGGGTAAGATATGCAAATTAGGTTCACAACTCACTTTTTTACTTCAGTCTGCTTATACGCAGACTCCCTTTACTCCATTATATTTTGTGCTTAGTGGGGGGATTTTGATAATTATATTGATTTGTCATGCATGTCTGTTATTATCTTTTCCAGTTTTAAATTAGTGAATGTTATGAACCATTATTCCCTCTTTTCTACTGAACAGATTTTAGTGCTTCTATAAAGCTGACAGTGCCTCAAGCTCTTAAGTCAGAAAAAAGTGAATGTGATTTACTATTTTATAGTACTGACAAAAATATTTTCATTTTGGAAAGTAAAAAATAATCATTTCTGCTATATGATGATATAAATGATAATGAAACCATTGGGGGCACTATTTAGCACATCCGCTTGAGCATAAACTTTGCTAGACAAGTTGAAAGTAAAAGTTTTGCGCACAAGCAAAACCGACGCGTGCTAACTTCAGATCTTCGAACAACGCATTTGCCTCATAGACTTCAATGGAGAGAATAGAAGAAAAACCTAACACTTATGGCTCGTGCGCTAACCCGACAGGAGTTATTAATATTTCACATTCCAATGTTCTTTACATACAGGAATATGTTATTTTTATTGTAAATACATATTTCTATAAATATCTGTATATACCTATGCCAGTATATCTATTCCTATAGATATATAGGTATAGATATGTATTTTACATTAACATTATCATATATGAAATGTGAAATATTTACAGTAAATACACAGTAAAACTCATTAAATATTATTATGGAATTATTATTTAGACAAACATATGACTCATTTTTATCAGATAGTATTTAACATAGTAACATAGTAACATAGTAGATAAGGTTGAAAAAAGACTGAAGTCCATCGAGTTCAACCTATAAAAATCTAAAATACTTACAAAAAGCTCCAGTTAAGCTTAAATAACCCCATTAAAATGTGACCCATTTAATACTAGCAATCATATCCATGAATTTTGTTTATATACAGAAATTTATCCAGACTATTTTTAAATGTATCTATGGTATTGGCATTCACTACCTCCTTTGGTAATGAGTTACACAATTTTATTGCTCTTACAGTGAAAAAACGTTTCCGTTGCAGGAGATTAAATCTCCTTTCCTCCAACCTTAAATTATGACCTCTTGTCAGAAATTTTTTTCTTGGAATAAACAGAGCTTCTGCCATCTCTGTATATGGGCCTTGAATATATTTAAATAAAGTAATCATGTCACCTCTCAAGCGCCTTTTTTCTAAAGAAAACAGACCCAGTTTGGCTAGCCTCTCCTCATAGGTTAATTTCTCCAATCCCCTTATTAGCTTTGTGGCCCTTCTCTGAACTTTTTCTAGTTCTGCAATATCTTTTTTAGCAATTGGTCCCCAGAACTGCACTCCAAACTCAAGGTGAGGTCTTACCAGGGCTTTATATAATGACAGAATTATGCTTTCCTCCCTTGAATCAATGCCTCTTTTAATACATGCTAGTATCTTATTAGCCTTTGAAGCCGCTGCCCTGCATTGTGCACCCATCTTTAGCTTGTTATCTATTACTACTCCCAAATCCCTTTCCTCCTCTGTTTGGCTAAGTCTTGTCCCATTTAAAAAATACGTAGCCTGCTTATTTTTACTTCCAAAATGTAGAACCTTGCATTTTTCCGTATTAAATCTAATTTTCCATTCACTTGCCCATAGTTCTAATTTTAGCAAATCCCTTTGTAAAGAGAGTTCGTCCTACTCTGACCTTATGACCTTACTTAACTTAGTATCATCTGCAAAAATAGAGATGTCGCTATTTAATCCTTGCTCCAAGTCATTTATAAAAATATTAAAAAGAACAGGGCCCAGTACTGATCCCTGGGGGACGCCACTGATTACCTTTGTCCAATCTGAGTATGATCCATTTACTACTACTCGTTGCTCCCTATCTTTTATCCAGTTATTTATCCATGATTTATATGAGTCAAACAGAAAGATACAAATCATAGTGCAACTCCGATTCAAGGCAATTTAATATTTAAAAAGCGCTTCCTCACAGAGATAAAATATTACACTCTAATGTAATACTTGTATCAGCATAACATAAAGTAACCTCTTGTTAGGGAATATTATGTGTCCCATAGATGTTGTTCCTCCGAGAACCGTTTCAATGTAGCGTCCTCCTTCCTCTTTGTTTTTTTTTATGCTGGCAGGTAAGTTCCCTAGTCGTCACAAAGGCTAACACCCGGATTGTCATGTGGATTGTGATGTCACAAACTGCTTCTATGCGTTTTGTCGACTGTGGTCAGACTTTCTCAAGAAGAAATGTTCTGTTCGTTAGCTTCCAATTAGTCCTATATATAACCTGCTGTAATGCTCCCTCATCCAGTGCAACATCCTGCAGTACCAACGGCAAATTCCTTTTTTTTAAAATAAAGTGTTTATATAAGTGTAACAGTATATTTTAATGTATTTATGGTGCAACTGTTTTATATTCCTAACCCTTCATGAGAGGTCTTCAGTCATGCTTACCCGACGACATTAAAGTTGGTTGCACTCAAGTAAACGCAACTTGTAATACGGTGCAAATTAATGTGTACGTAATATTCTTATATCATGTATAACACTAGTGCACCACTTGTAATCTACCCCATTATCTTTATATTGCCAAATATCTAGAAATTAGTAAAATGTTATTAAATTTCAAATTTAATTTTAGTAAAATATTGTTTCCAAAATATAAAACTGTCCATTAACCTGGAATAGTCAAATAGCTCATATTAGACATCTAACTCTAAAAGTTTTTAAAAATGCTACCAAATTTGTTGGAAGTCAATTATAAATCCCACTTCTGTAAAATACCCTATTTAAGCCACAGTATTAAGTAATTGTCTATCAATATGTCACCAAAATACAGTCTTACAGCAAATCATCAGTGTCTTTCTAAGGTCTTTTGGTGTTTAAAGGCTGAATGATTGAATTTTTTAATAATGAAACAAGCTTCCATCTCTTCCTTGACCTTTAAGTTCCCTTTGGTATTACTTCCATCCTTATTAAACTGCACTAAGGACAATATTTCTTCTTTCCTTGGGTTTCTAATAGCATCATTATTTTTCTGTTCTTTAAGTTCTCTACATAAAATTTGCTTTTCTTTTCATTTATTTCTTTTTATAATTTTTTTATTGGAGAATAAAAAGATAGAATACATTGGACAGAAAAAGAACAGGGTCTCTTGCATGAGACAATATTACAATCTAGAATTCCCAGAATAAGGGATCTTTGACAGTAATTATATAAATCAAACTCACAAAATAAAAAAAAGAACAAAATCATGAATCCAGGTAGGTTTTAACTCTAGCGATAACACTCACAAAATTATATGAATCACTTCGATCAAAATTTCAGAATTATGTGTCCATCTAAAGAGTGTCAACTTTCATATACAAAAATAAAAAACATTATAAACAGTTAATTTAATTTTTACTTTGTGAGTGACATTTACAAACTTATATATATTAATTCAGACCTTATTCTAGAGCGTACACCTGTCTCAAGTATTATCATAAAGGCTTAAAGACAAAGCACATGGCAAGCAAAGTTTAGACTAATAAAGCCTCCTAGGGCCTAACAGGAACAATGATTAAGGAAGTGGGAGGGGAAATAAAGGAGAAGAAGAAAAAAAAAAAAGGGAAATCACAACCTTATTACCCATTTTCTTAGCTTAAGCCACAAAGGACTATCTGCTATTTCCTCCCTTGGCAGAGCTTCCCTCTCTTTCAAACAGAGGAAGGAAAGATTGAAAGTATGTGTCTTTGGATATTGGGAGAAGAGGTTTTGATTATATTTTCCCATTTTGAGATAAAATTGTAAACACTCGAGTCGGACTGCGTATCAACTAGATTTTGTTCTAAAGTAATTTGGTGATAAATTTTATCTAGAAATTCCTTAAAACTGAATGGTTTTCAAGATTTCCAGTTCTTTAAAATTTGCTGTCTGACCAAGAAAATCACTGTTTTAATAAGATTCGAGTTGATACTGTTGGGTATTTTATCAGCTAGAAAAGTTACCTTGAGAATATCAAATTCTATCCTGTGAGTTGATCTAGTGGATAGCCAGAATGCTACTTTCAACCAGAAAGCTGTGAATAATATCAGCTCTAGAGAAGCCACATTTAGATCAGTTTGCACTCTCAGGGTCCCGTTTTGAGAGTATTAGCGGGGTCAAATAAGCTTTATGAAGAATTTTGTAATGTGACTCTCTCCAAATAAGTGATGGTGTGGTAGATAGAGATATTTAAGTTAATCATATTGTTGTCTATATTTGGAAAGGATATATCTTGCCACTTTTCTAGTAAGGTTTGAATGGTTTCTTCTCCTTCTGTTTTAAGCAGCATCTTATACCAGTTTAACAGATGGTGATTATCTTGTTTATAAATGTTCAGCCATGAGTATAGGGGATACCAGTCCTCCTCAAGGCTTCTGCCAGTCTGTAAGAGACTTAATAGATAGTGTCTGGCTTGTAAGAAGGCAAATAAATCATGATTGTCTAAGTCAAATTCCAGTTTCAGATGTTGATGAAATTTAATTGACCTGGAGTCGGAGTTGATCAATTGACATGGACAGAATGGGCCTTTATTCTCCCATCTTAAGAACACCTCAGAAGAGTTACCTTCAGGAAAGTTAGGGTTGGCTCTAAATGTTAAAAACTTAGAAATGTTGTTTATCCCCAGACCCCAACTGTCTCAAAAATGTGTGCCACGCTGCAATTACATTACTTATACAGATCATCTCTCTAGTTAAAGGGACAGTCAAATCCAAAAAAACTTTCATGTTTTAAATAGGGCATGTGATTTTAAACAACTTCACAATTTACTTTTATCACCAATTTTCCTTTGTTCTCTTGGCATTCTTAGTTGAAAGCAAAACATAGGAGGTTCATATGCTAATTTCTTAGACCTTAAAAACTGCCTCTAATCAGAATGCATTTTGACCACTAGAGGGCATTAGTTCATGTGTTTCATATAGATAACATTGAGCTCATGCACGTGAAGTGACCTAGAAGTGAGCACTGATTGGCTAAACTGCAAGTCTGTCAAAAGAACTGAAATAAGGGGGCAGTCAGCAGAACCTTAGATACAATGTAATTACAGAGGTAAAACGTGTATTATTATAACTGGGTAATAGGTAATAAAGGGATTATCTTTCTTTTTAAACAACAAAAATTCTGGTGTTGACTGTTCCTTTAAGGCTGGACGAAGTTTACTATCTGAGTGAAGTAGATTATTTAATGAAAAAGGGCGAACTAAATTAGATTCTGATTCCCTTTAAGAAAGATATTGGGTATCCGTTAACCATTCTGCTGCAAATTTGGCTAGAGAGGCCCAAATGTAATATTTAATGTTGGGGAGTGCAAAACCTCCAAACTTTTTTAACTGTTAGAGTTTTTTTACAGCTAATCTTGGTTTCGTTTTACCCCATAAAAAAGTCTTCAGTGCTGAGTTTATATTTTGAAGGTCTCTCCTCGAGACAAAGATGGGGAGGTGTTGTAGCTTATATAGTAATTCAGGAAAAGCAACCATTTTAAAGAGACTGATCTTCCCCAAGAGTGAGAGCGGAAGGTTAATCCACTTCTATAAGAGAGAAGTGAACTTCTTGATAGTTTCGGGAATGTTTAGCTTATACCATTCTGTCTGAGTAGTATAGCGAAGGGTTCAATCGCTATATTAAATAGAAGAGGGGATGGCGGGTAGCACGGTATTGTTCCTCTATGAAGCTTAACGTCTCCAGATATGAGGTAATTGACAAGGATAGCTGAAGTAGGATTATTATATATATTTTGGATATAAATAAGAAAGTTACCTTGGATTCCAAACTTAGTTAAAGAAGTAAACAAGTTTCTTTCAGCATCTATGAGAATGGCAGTGAGAATGGCAGCGTCTGACTGTGGAATACATTTTTTATCTTTACCTTTGTCCCAGAAATAATCTAAAACCAGAAGAGTTTTGCGAATGTTTGCAGATGAATTACGACCGACCATAATACCTGTTTGGTCAGGGTGAATGAGGTTAGGTAAAACTGTTTGGAGTCTCTAAGCGAGGATACTGGCTAGAATCTTGTAATCTGAGTTTAAGAGTGATATTAGACAGTAAGCACTGAGACAAAGGGGATCTTTCAGTTTTTTTAAGATTAAAGTAGTAAGAGCTCTTTTAAAATAATAGGAAGGTATCTTTCCATGAGAATACTATTGATTAAATAAAACTTACAAAGTATAGACAATATCAGGAGCTAGAATTCTATAGAATTCATTGGGTATTTGATCTGTGCCAGCTGCTTTATTTAAAGATAAGGCCTTAATAGCTGCCAATATCTCTGGTTCTGTGATAGGTTAATTGAGGGCTAAACATTCCTGAGAATATATAGTAGGGGTACAAATCTGGTGCCAAAAGTCCTCTTTATTTTGAGTATCAATTCTATCTTTATTGTAAACTTTCTGATAATATTTGTAAAATTCATTAGATATATCCAGGGTCTCAGAGAAGGATGCAGCTCCAACCTTGATAAGATCTATCCAATTAGATTTCTTATATGCTTTCGCCATGTTAGCGAGATTCTTGCCAGATCTGTTTCCAAACTAAAAAAAAAAGTTGTCTCTTTAACTCTTCCCTAGAAGAAGTTTGGATTAAGAAAAGGTCCCTTTCTTTACAAGCGGACGTATATTTAAGCCAATTACTCCTGGTAGAATTAGTTACATAGGCATTAAATCCGTTCATAACTTGATTAGAGAGCTGATTTTTCCTGGCCAATGTTTTCTTTTTAAATGTAATCATAAATGCTTTAATTTCCCCTTTTAGAGCGACTTTGGCTTCTTTCCAGAAGATTTCAGGTTTGTCTTTATAATCTTGGTTTTTAATAGAGTATTCTTGCCATTTGTTTTTCTGCCAGAGTTTAAATTTCTCATTATTTAACATGAATTTAGGGGAAAAAAAAGTTATTGGTTGCCACCTTTTATCGGCTACTCTGTAAATAGAGAGAGTAATCTGGGCATGATCTGAGATGATAAAATCTTTGATATCAGCTTTCAGATCCATGGAGAGCATATTCTCTGAGACCAAGAACATATCCAACCGCGAGAACCTTTTATGTGTTTGCGAGATTCGCATGTGTAAGCTTTAGTATCTGGATGGAGGTTTCACCATATATCTTTAATTTTTAAGGTGTCTCTAAAAGTCTTTAAAAGAGTAGTCTCTCTCTTATACTTATGGAGGGCATGGGGACACAGTTTACTTCTATCAATCAGAATTTTTGCCACCATATTCAAGTCACCAGCAACAATTAAATTTTGATCTGTAAACCATAATAACTTGATTTTAATTGAATTCCAGAAATCCGGATCGTGGTTATTGGTTCCATATATGTTACATATGATATAGGGGATGCCTAATATAGTTAAGTGAGCAATAACATATCTACCATTGATGTATTTAGCAACATTTTTAAACTCATAGGAGAGATTTTTATTCAAAAGAATCGCAACCCCGCATTTCCTCCCTACACTATCTGCTGCAATAACTTTGCCTATCCAGTTAGTTTTCAATTTATTAACTTCAGGTGATTTTTACTTGGTTTCTTGTAATAGGGCGATATCGGTTTTTAGATCTCTAAGGTGTTTAATGATGGCTTTCCTTTTCATGGGAGAAGAAATGCCCCCAACATTCCATGATATCATATTAAAAGCATACATTGAAAATCATAAGGAAGAATAAAAACATGGCCGACCATAGTGACTGCCTGGGGGGGGGGGGGGGAGGAAAAAGGGGGGACAGAGGAAAAGAGATAAAAACAAGGTAAACATAGTCTATAGACAACCTTTTGATCATTGTACTTGTTTAGAGAAATCATGAGCTTCTCTCGGGGAGGAGAAAATCTTCCATCCCTCTTTTGTGTTGACTTTCAATTTAGCTGGGTAGATTATAAAAGCTTGCATGCCTTTATCAATAAAGAATGTACACATTCTGTAGGTTGCATCTCCTTTCTTTTACTTTGAGTTTCAGCAGAGATATCCTGGAAGATGAGAACTTTCTTATTATATTCAACAAACACCTCTCATTTCTTTTTTAAAATACCTCATAATTTTACTTTTGTCTTGAAAGTTTAGCATTTTTATGATGACCAGCCTGGGGCCCTGCCTAGTATCTTTTCTGTATATGCTGGTCCCTATCCTATGAACCCTTTCCACAACTAAAGGTGGATCGTTTGATGGTATATCTAGCAGTTTTGGGAGGGTAAAAGTAAGGAAGTGTATAAGATCATCAAACTCTTGTGTTTCAGGAAGGCCTATTATTCGTAAATTATTACGCCTTGAGCGAGCTTCAATTTTAGAGAGTTTATCCTGTAGTTTTAATAGTTCTTTATTGTCCTCTCTTTGAAGCGATTCAAAATAAAGAAACTGATCCTCAAGGTCAGAGATACGTGATTCTGCCTCTGTAAGCCTATTGGCATATTGTTTGACATCGCTTGAAAGGGAGGCCACATCTTTCCTAATCTGTTCAAACTGAGGGAGAATAAGCTCAGAGATTTTTTTAATGAGGTCATGTTGGTCATCTTTATATGATGGAGAAGAACCATAATCTATACTTTCTTATGTAGGCTCTTAAGCCTGTTTGCCTTTTCTGTCCCTGTTTCTCCCAGCCATTGAGGGTGATTTAGGTTTGGTGTTAGTGATACATTTCTCCATAGGAGAGAAAGTGTGAATCAAGCCAAAAAATAAAGTGGGAGGAATAACAAAGAAAATACTGTATAGATGTTGATATGAGTGAAATTGTGTGAGGAAGTGATAAATAAATGGTGAGGGGAAAAAAAAAGGTGAGCGTGAAAGTGAGTAGGGAGGAGGAATCAAGTTTTTATCAAAAGGATATGGTAATAGTGAGGCAAGCTGATCTAGCAGTTAACAATACAAGAGCTCAATATGACAGGCCTTAAAGTGGATATTAATGTGTGAAAAACTCCCTACAAGCTAGATATATGGATATAATGTGGATGTATTTCAAAAGGTGTTAAAGTGTGTTAAAAAATACATAACTGTTTGAAATATGAATAATCAGCACAACAACCAAGATAACAATTATTTCTTTTATCATAAAGATGGGTTTCAAGTCAAGTGTAAAAGTTTAGCAAGAATAGAAAAATCAGAAACATTCATGATTATAAAAAATTATACTATGCAAAGCACAGAGGTTCAGTATAATTGGGAAAAATCTGGCAGACCCCCTATGGCTGAGGTGGTTATTGGTTAAGATTCTAAAACGGCAATAATATACGGTGTGAAAGAACCAACAGTAAATCCACAGTCAAGGTTTAACTTTACTTCTTTTTTGCTTATATTTAGAAAAGAATATAGCCCATTAGGATTACTGGGGTGGAGGAGAGGTCCTGTACTTAAGATCTATATCAGGAACTAGTATAGAGTACTGATAAGATGAAATAATAAAAACTGATAACAGGGTAAGGGATAAAGCAATGATAACACTTTTTTTTGTTTTTTTTTTGTTGTTTTTATTTTCCCTTGTGTTTTTCCCTTTTTCCAACCGCGGGCCAAAAACTAGTCAAAGCAGGATAGTTGGGCCGTATCAAGGGTGTAAGAAACTAGGAATTGAGCTTTACAGGAATACACAGTTTTGAGAAAAAAAAAGTAAGTTAGAGGTGAACTCTTCATAACATATTAACAATATAACTAGTAATACTGAACTGTAATGAGAAAAAAAACACCAGCAAACAGTTAACACACAAGTAGACTGCATGGATGCTTAAAAAAATAAGAAAAGGGTCACTGGATAGTTCCAGAGAAAGGAGGGTCATGCTCCAAGTTCCAAGACCAGGGATATTAGTCAAGGTGTTTAAGGGTTAAACTTTATGACACAGTCATAAGAGTATTTCCCTGACCTTACAGCTGAGAATGAGGGGGAAAAAAGTTTATTTTCTCAGTTTACAGGATACCCTTTACAGGCTAGGAGTCTTTAGTATTACGTAGGGAGGTAAAAGAGATTCCAAGCAGAGCTAATATCCAATTTAGCTAGGGATCCAGAGTAGTTGTAGGGTTAAAAAAAATTAGTGGTATTAAGCAGTCCCAATGTGGTGTGTTGCTGGTGTCTTCACTGGTGTAGATGGATTCAATCAGTTGAAGACCAGAGAGTCCCTTAAGAGGACTAGAGAATATATTTTGGCTGAATTAGAGAATCCCTCCCCAGACTCAGTAACCAGCATACCAACTATGCAGACAATTAGAAGGAAGAAAAAAATGTGCCGGTCTCACCTAGGATTTTCCAGAAGTAACGTCTGCTGACAAGGAAGACACAGCCAGAACCTAGCTGTGGCCAAAAAGCATCGCCATATGTTTAGGGAATCCGAACTTTGGCGTGGGAGTTCACGTGCTTGCAGCACCAGTTAGGGGTAGCTCCTGAGGTCCGCAGTGGGAGGGGAGAGATGGAGTACTTTCTGCTTCTCACCGGATCGTCTCCGCGGCCCAGCGGCAGGCCTCACTGCTGTTTTCCCCTTTAGATGTCTATGCTCCGCTGTCTACCTTTGCAGATTAAGTGGAAAGGCTCAGTGGCATACTTGGAATGCTGTAGTGCCCAGCTCGAGGGATTCGAGGCAAGGGCTGAAGCGTGACGTGCTGTCTCTCCACAGCAGTAGAGTCAGGTTGCAGCATCTGCGTAGCGTGAAGCTAACCGGAAGTCACTTTTTCTCCTATCAGATTTTAAAAAAACTCTTCTTTATTAGTTCCTTAAAATTTTGAGAAATTTCAATAATTCATTCTTTTATCTGCAAAATAGAATTGTGGCAGACCTCCTAGGTTTGGGAAAAAAATAAATCAAATGCCAAGCATACAATTATATTAAATATCATTACAATATAGTCTCAAGAAAAGAAATAATATATATATAAAAAACTAAAATCAAACCATAAGAGAATAATCCATAAATTGTATTTCTAAATATTTAGCAAAATATATTTATACATTAGGAAAGGGAAAGAAAATTAATTATATTTACCCACTGTTTATATGTTTAGAGAAATTGTTTTTTTTAATAAAAAATAGATAAAATAAATCAAATTGAACATCCGTGCATGAGTATTTAATCTGATTAAAAAAAATGAAAACCTGTATCAGTGTTTTTCCTTGCTGAAATTTTTATATATACATTATTTTCATAGATAACAATATCTGTGTATGCCTATTCCACAGGTTACACAGAGTACACAAGGACTGAAAATAGAGATAAAGGAAAATAATGAAGGGTTAGCCTGCAAAAATGCACTTTTCATGAATTTAAGAGCTCTACATAATGCATCTAAAAACATGGAAGGATTTTATATTTCTTATGTCTTTGGGGGCCTATAAATATCTAACAGAAATGTCTCCCTAGATCACTAATTTTTGAGACATGTAGCACTGTGATTGGGGCAGAAAATGTTCAACGCTGCGCAGTTCATATACTTTAGATTAAACTCCAGTGCGCTAAAAAAGCTTATTATTCATCACATTTTACAAATTCATAAAATAAAAAATTAATACAAGAAATGTCTGGATTAAATCTTCTAATTACAAGGTATTTATGCTTAAACTGTTTGCTATTCAGGGTATATACAAAGACTAGAAGAGGGAGAAGAGAATCATATTGACAGGACAAAGCCTGTGCCATAGCTCCCCCTCATTTCAACAGAACCCCTTACAAAGCACCACTAACATTTAATCATTTATTTTTATAATATCTAATTAATAATAGATACTAAACAAAATCTTATTTTTTTTTTACTATTTTAGTCTGAGGAAGGGCAGTTTCTTATTTCTAGACATAAGAATGATGATCATAGAGACTAAAAATCAGATTTTTATTCTTCAGTCTTTCCAGTGATACAGTTATACTGGTACTGGTTATAGAGGCGAAATACTGTAGGGCTGGATTGGTGGTACCTCTTGAATGCCAGGCCCTATCTCAGCTGAGGTTGTATCAGCATGTGAGATGGGTACAATGGGGTCCATTTATTAAAGTTTCAGCAAGTAGAAGCGGGTGTATGTCAGAATGTCTGCGTGACTTTGAGCCATCCGAAATTTATCAATATTATCGCTGGATATCTTTGCCTTAATCTCGCACAATAGGTGGCAAATATTGATACATTAGAAGCCAGACTAGATGGTGGATTTATTAAAATGCCTTATTGAAGGTATTTTTTTTCCTACTTGACAGCCAGCAACACATTCTTGTGGGAAAGTTGTACATGCGACATGTATAAAAGTGGGCGCAAGTATATTTCATTTCAATTTCTATTTCTATTTGTGTCACAACACGCTTATTAGAAGGCTAATTATGGTAGATGCTGGATGCGCTAAATGTGGCTGTAATGTGCAATTCTTCTACCAGCAGAATGTAGTTTTAGTGAATTGGTTACTGCAGTATTATGACTACATAATTGGAAAATGGATTAGCCAAACCTCTGGTGTGCACAAAAATGGAACTCTGGGACAAAATAAGCCTGGAGGTGTCTGTTCAAGGAATTGTTCATAAAGACGTCCATACCTGTAAGAAGCATTTTTCTAACATTAAGAGGATCATAAAGGGGAAGCTGTCCAAAAAACCCCCCAAAAAGCTTGCTGCACTGGTGGTGGCCAAAGATATTTTGCACAGCTCAACGATTATAACCACCGTATAGTAGTATGTCATACTTGTCGCAAATAGGCTGGAGTAACAAAATTAATAATTTAGTAATTATTATAAGTTTAATATTATTTTAAGTTTAACCTCTTTGGCCAAATGGATGTCTATCTATGTCATGCGGTACATAGCCCATAATACCGCATAATGTAAACCTATGTCTATACTGCTGGAAGATCAAGCAGTCTCAGTTTTAAAGTGGCAACTGAGACTTGCTGTTCCTGGGCTTCCAGCATCTGTCTTTATATAATAACGTAGCATGATCGGTGCTCCATTACCATATGAAGACATATTGCAGGATTGTTACAGACAGTGACATGGTTTGTGTCACTGTGTGTAACAATCTCCATTGGTGCCAGCAGGAGGTGTGGGAGAAAAGACAGAAGGCGGGTGGGCTGCCCAGTGGCTCAGGGGGGGAGGGGCCCTATGCTACAGAAAAATATTGAAGGGATAGGGAGGGATGGGACACTGCACTATAGAAAAGGGGTTGAATTGGGGGGGTGGAGGTACCCTATATAACAATCATTGGAGGGCACTACACTACAGAAAAAATAAGAAAATAATATGAAAATGAAAAGCAAAATTAAAAATATATATAAAGTAGATACTGGCAGACCACTGCTCCATATCTTGTCCGCCTGCTCTGCATCCTATACGATCTGGCTGATTGACACCCCCTGCTAGCGTCCGATTCGCTGCGAATCTGCAGGGGGCGGCATTGCACAAGCAGTTCACAAGAACTGCTTGTGCAAAGATAAATGCTGACAGCGTATGCTGTCGGCTTTTATCGATGTGCAGCGCACATGATACACGCACATCGTATCATGTCCACTCGCATTTTCATAAATTGGCCCCGATAAATGTAAATAATTTTAGTGAGAAACCCCAAATTTGTGAAAAAGTTAACAATTTTGTTTGTATGATCACATTTTGTGGGGAAATGGTGTATGTTCAACAGCATTTCACAATCATAATAATTTATCCTTTTTTATTTTTGCAGGGGAACTTGGAAGGTATTCTAGCAAACTCTGGTTTATCAGGTATTTTTCAACTATATTTTTTACAAGTAATGATATTAACTATATAAGATACATTTAAAACTCTTTAGTGTAGCTATTATTGAAAAGATTTATAAGTGCCTGATGTGCAAAGCACTATTTTATTGATTTTAAGTAAAGGTTTAAATGTCCAGCACAGAATTATGAATTGTACTGCATCCTGTAAGAATTTTAATTCCTTTTTTTTATAGTACATATGTGAGTAGATAGGGAAATAAAGCATCTCCGTAGCTGTTTAAAAGAGCCTGCTGTCAAATGCGCTGTATCACTGATCCAACAAAAGGCTACATTTTACATAATGGTGATGATGTTGCAATATGCCACATGGTCGGTTTCCTAAGGGGCTACTGAGATGACCAATGGCAAATGATGCAGGCCATCGGTGTGTATGGAGGCTATGGGCAGGTTGGTGAATGTGATTGCCAAATCTATGAGGAGGAATTGAATATCAATCGGAAACGTTTAGACTTTGAAAGAAAACAGTTTGAGTGGCAGCACCAAATGGACAGGGAGAATGCACATCAATCACGTGTACTGATGGATATCATTAAAGGGACCATGAATAGTGTGCTGCAGCTACTCAAAGACATTAAGAAATAACTGCTGAATGCACAATTTTTTTTATCCTGTTATTGATTATGTTTTTACAACAGTGAATGTTTCCGCTGCACCACTATAACTCATAACATTATTTAATTTAATTATTAGTTAATGTATTTGAGAAATAAGGAAGAAAAAAAGACCAAGGAGGAGGTATTCATGAGCTTATGAGAGACTTTATAGAGTAAATTAAGCCAGGGTACTTAAAGATACATTAATGGATCATACATATTACTGATAAACATATGTTTAAATTAAAATAGTGTAGGGCCCTCTCTAGCCGAAAGCAGACCTAAGGGCTTATGCTCTTAGGAACAAAGTGTGTGTGTGTGAGATGAATGCAACATTGTTGCAGTTGGTGTCTGAAACTTCAGGATGGATTGTGCTCACAGAACTTCTGTTCTTCTTCGCAGGCTCCAGGATGGTGCTCTTAACTTGCCTTGTCAACCATCATCTAGAAGACAATAGTAGGGTAATGGGGAGGTGAAAGGCCCAGTTCCCACTACTTGTGATGCTGCTAATTCTCACCTTCACACAGCTTCAATCTCCCTCTTTCCTCCCATCTGTTTCCCCCCTTCCCCCTCCTTTAATTGAGGACTAGTCCTCAGATGGATCTGATTTGAAGTGTCCCTTGGAACTGGGTTATCTGGGTTTCAAGGGGCCCGTGGGTGGTCAAGGGGTAGGCGGGACTCCTACGGAACATTCCTCTGTGACTGCAGAGGCAGCTTCTCCCATTGAAGAATGATTTTTATAACCCCCCTCTATTTTGCTTATCCTCTGCATTGAAGGGCTTAAAACTTACCTCCACCGTTGTCCACTTCTGAGGTGGGGTCGGCATCAGTAATTCTCCCAGGTGAGTCAATTGCTGTGGTGGTAACTTTAATACAGTCACTGGCAGCAGTCCTTTTGCAGTTGGAGATGTTTTCAGGTGCGGTGATCCTTTCACAGTCATCGTCACGTGTGTTGGTGCTACATCCAAGATGGCGGTGACGACTTCCAGAGGTGGCCTATGTTCATTTTTGGCAATACACACGGCAATTACATCACAGAGGGTAAGGGCAGGAAGGCCCAGTGAAGTCCCAGGAAGTAAGGTGCCATGTCCTCATCGCCAGGAAGAGATGGTAAGAGAGGGGTACCTCAGGCAGGGACACGAGCTTTGCGGAGTGGGGTGGCTTTGGTGAACCATTGGGTGAGCACCTATGTGGGCCTACTCTACCACTCTTTCGAGGGCATGGAATTAATGAGCCCAACCGGGCTTCAGAGCACAGGAATGTAGCCTGTGTGGATGTAAGGACACAGGAGTTGTATTGTGTGGGGTGACAATGGCTCTATGTAACTGCGGGTACAATGGGGCTGTGGTTGGGCCTAGTGCATATAGGGGTGTGCTTGTTGTTTGGCTGGGTCAGGTGTGACTGTAGGTGCTGATGTATATCACTCTGGGCCTGGAATAGACTTGACCCCTGTGCCTAGAGACCTGGAGCATGGTGCGATTGGCACTGGGTTTTGGAAGAGAGGTGGTGTAACTACTAGAAGTACACACACTACATTCCTGTGTCCTCACATCCACACCAGTCACAATCCTGTGCTCAGTAGTCTGGTGGGCTTATTAACTCCATTCCCCCGAAGTGCTGTAAAGTAGACCCACACAGGTGCTGGAGGAGACTTTGATTGGTGATGCTAGCAGGGGCACTGCAGTTAAGGTGAATGGGGAGATAGTAACAGACCTGAGAGTGTGGGAGCAGTTTTTAAGTGAGTTTAATGGAGTTTATCTATGGTGGGAGTGGCCTCTTTCTAATCAGCTATTGCATTTGTTTACCAATGCAGCAGGGGCTTTAGGCTATGGAGCCTACATGGATGGGGATTGGAGTGCGGAGCTATGTTCTGCCGATTGTTGTGGCAGTAAAACTGTGGAACATGCTTTGTCATTGTTTGGTAAGTTATTCAAGTTTTCGGATTTAACTAGGGAATTGTTGTTGAGGCAGCTGGTCAAAGGCTGGTGCTCTTTGAGGCGTGCAGGTGCAATTCAAGGGAGCCTGTTGCTTTGTTTCGTGTTGTTTTTGCTAGGGTGCTGGAGATCTCAAAGATTTAGGTCCTATATCAGTGTGCTCAGTTGCAATAATGAGGTATCTGGAGACTGCTGAGCTACTTGCTCAAGTTGTTATGGTTTGATGTTTTGGTTCTTTGTTGGCCACAGTGGTGGCCTTACTTTTTTGTTTGTTTTGCAGGACAGTGTTCCGTTCATGGTACAGTTAAAGTCTGGACAGTTGGACACTCATATGTGCACTGTGCGTACATCAGGTCCCAAGCAGTTCCAAAGGGTGGTGAGTTAGGATTCCAGATGTCTAGAATTGCTGTGTGGTGGCTTGGCCGTAGGGGGCTGTGCTTTCACGAGCTGCCAGTGTTGCTACAGGATAGCCTATCGCACGTGGGGATGTTCACAAGTGATGGTGATTCATCTGTGAAGCGATAACCTGAGGTCAATGCCCACTTTAGATCTTATCAGGAGAATAAAAGCAAACCTTAGATGGTTGCGTGCGTGGTTGCCAGTGGTGTTTATGGGATGGTCAAAAGTCACCCATAGGCTCCAGTGGAAGCATATGGTCTATCATAAGGTAACCTTTAGT
Source organism: Bombina bombina (assembly GCF_027579735.1). Lineage (NCBI taxonomy): Eukaryota > Metazoa > Chordata > Amphibia > Anura > Bombinatoridae > Bombina > Bombina bombina. The sequence continues at coordinate 650,175,757 of NC_069500.1, read as the reverse complement.
GTGAGGAAGAAAGTGAATAGGGAGATGAGCAAGGTTGCTAGGGAGCTAGGGGGTTTCATTGTTCAATACAAAAAAACTTATGGCAGGAAACAATTCATTGTACCACCCTAATGGCGTTCACTTAACTGATCTTGGCCTAGAATTGTTCCTAGCTAATATAAGGAGGGCATTGTTTCAAATTGTTAGTACCCCTATTTAAGTTATTGTGGTGGTGGCGAGAATCTTGGGGCAGAACCTCTTTGGCAGTTGGTCGTGGACCAGACATCAGGCAGAGAGTGGAACAAGTGAGGGACCTTAAAACAGGAGTGACGCCTTTCATGAATGGGCTTGGGGGTGCGAGAGGCTTAATAGCTCCTAACGTTGTTGCCTCTGTTAAAGGGTGTAGAGCCGGGCTCCGCTCTGTGTCAGCTTGTCTGGGCCACTGACCATCTAGGCATAGGCTAGTAATACTACTTATAGTTTAGGGCCAGATTTCTGCCATAATGCTGTAATTTTCTATGTTTTTGTGTTGATTTTAATAAATGCATTCAAATTGTTTTTCACTTCCAAACTATCGGTGTCAGTGTATTATTTGTTATATTGAGTTAATTTAAGTTAAGGGCTTTTGTTGTTACACATTGCAAATTGATAGGGAATTTATTCCCTTCATCCGAGTAACTGCTTGATCAGTGCAGAAACTCATTTTTATCTGTCCCTTGGTCAAAGCAAGGTATATATAAAAGAAGCATGTGTACTCTGAGCACAGTTACTGTGCAAGCGGAGAAAATCCCTTTAAATTATAAGCTTTTTGTTTTACAGTAATGTTTTATTGCATTTATGTATTTTATTATATTTAAGATAATATAAGATGTACAGGAACGTAAAAAATCTCCCTAAGGGAGCTGCTGCCCAATGTGCCTAGCAAGATATTGCTGGACTTTATGGATGAGTCACAGAAGGTCAAACAATAATATCAGGTGTTGCCATGTGTCTTGTTCAGAGAATTTTTTGGAATTTTGGGGTTGAACTGTCTTTATTATGTGCCTCCAGAGTGATATATTGCAGGAAAGGTCTTCTCTGTGAAAGGCAGATTCTGAGCAAAAAAATACTAACTGTGGCCCAGATTACGAGTTTTGCGTTAGAGGCTGTGCGGTGCTAACGAGTAGTTTTGTCTCACCGCTCACTTACATGCATCGCTGGTATTACGAGTTTTCAGAAACCAGTCGTTAAAAGACAAGAAGTGAGCATTAAGCAAAATTTTGCTCATTACAGCACTCCAATACCAGCGCTGCTTAAGTCAGCGGTGAGCTGGTCGTACGTGCTCGTGCACGATTTCCCCATAGGAATCAACGGGGAGAGCCGGCCGAAAAAAAGTCTAACACCTGCAAAAAAGCAGAGTAAAACTCCTTAACGCAGCCCCATTGATTCCTATGGGGAAATAAAATGTATGTCTACATTTAACACCGTAACATGAACCCCGAGTCTAAACACCCCTAATCTTACACTTATTATCCCCTAAACTGCCGCCCCAGACATCGCTGACACCTGCATTATATTATTAACCCCTAATCTGCCGCTCCGGACACCGCCGCCACTTACATTATACTTATGAACCCCTAATCTGCTGCCCCCAACATTGCCGACACCTACATTATATTTATTAACCCCTAATCTGCCGCCCCCAATGTCGCCACCACCTACCTACATTTATTAACCCCTAATTTGCCGCCCCCAACGTCGCCGCCACTATATTAAAGTTATTAACCCCTAAACCTGAGTCTAACCCTAACACCCCCTAACTTAAATATAATTACAATAAATCTAAATAAATATTCCTATCATTAAATAAATTATTCCTATTTAAAACTAAATACTTACCTGTAAAATAAACCTTTGTACCGAGATTAGGAGTTTTGCGGTAACAGGGGTGTGTTGCTAACGAGCCTTTTTTTCTTACCGCTCACTTAAGACAATGCTGGTATTACGAGTTTTCTGCAAGCCGGCGTTAACCTCAGAAAACTTAGCGTTGAGCAAAATTTAGCTCCACATCTCACCTCAATACCAGCGTTGCTTAAATCAGTGGTAAGCTGGCAAAACGTGCTCGTGCATCATTTCCCCATAGGAAACAATGGGGCTGAGCTGGCTGAAAAAAAACCTGCAAAAAAGCAGCGTTCAGCTCCTAACGCAGCCCCATTGTTTCCTATGGGGAAATTAATTTTATGTCTGCACCTAACACCCTAACATGAACCCCGATTCTAAACACCCCTAATCTTACACTTATTAACCCCTAATCTGCCGCCCCGCTATCGCTGACACCTACATTATATTATTAACCCCTAATCTGCCGCTCCGGACACCGCCGCCACCTACATTATACTTATGAACTCCTAATCTACTGCCCCCAACATCGCTGACACCTACATTATAGTTATTAACCCCTAATCTGCCCCCCCAACGTCGCCGCAACTATATTAAATGTATTAACCCGTAATCTGCCGCCGCCAACGTCGCCACCACTATTATAAATTTATTAACCCCTAAACCTAAGTCTAACCCTAACACCCCCCTAACTTAAATATAATTTAAATACATCTAAATAAATTTACTACAATTAAATAAATTATTCCTATTTAAAACGAAATACTTACCGAGAAAATTAACCCTAAGCTAGCTATAATATAACTAATAGTTACATTGTAGCTAGCTTAGGATTTATATTTATTTTACAGGCCACTTTGTATTTATTTTAACTAGGTACAATAGTTATTAAATAGTTATTAACTATTTAATAACTACCTAGCTAAAATAAGTACAAAAGTACCAGTAAAATAAACCCTAACCTAAGTTAAAATTACACCTAGCACATAATAATTAAACTAATTACCTAAACTACCTACAATTAATTAAAATTAAATAAACTAAATTATGAAAAAAACAAACACTAAATTACAGAAAAAAATAATAAAATTCCCTACCCTATACTAAATTACAAATAGCCCTTAAAAGGGCTTTTTGAGGGGCATTACCCCAAAGTAATCAGCTCTTTCACCTGTAAAAAAAAATACAATACCCCCCAACATTAAAACCCACACACCCAACCCTACTCTAAAACCCACCCAATCCCCCCTTAAAAAAACCTAACACTACCCCCTTGAGATCACCCTACCTTGAGCCCTCTTCACCCAGCCGGGCACAAGTGGTCCTCCAGAGGGTCCGAAGTCTTCATCCTATCCGGCCAGAAGAGGACATCCAGACGACTGAATGACTGGTCCTTTAAGTGACGTCATCCAAGATGGCGTCCCTTGAATTCCGATTGGCTGATAGAATCCTATCAGCCAATGGGAATTGAGGTAGAATTGAAGTTCAATCCGATTGGCTGATCCAATCAGCCAATAGAATGCGAGGTCAATCCTATTGGCTGATGATTTTTCCTACCTTAATTCCGATTGGCTGATAGAATTCTATCAGCCAATCGGAATTCAAAGGACGCCATCTTGGATGACGTCACTTAAGGGACCAGTCATTCAGTCGTCGGCCGTCGGATGAAGAGGATGCTCTGCGTCGGATGTCTTGAAGATGGACCCGCTTGTAAAGTCTATTTCAACTATGTGGTGGAATGCAACTGCAGATCAAATTATTGTTTTGTATCACCAGGGTTTTTGGGCTATTTAGGTGAGCATAGACCAGTAAACCTGTGGTGAATTAATAATAAGTTAGAGGTTCAATGCTGTTAGTACTATCACAACATGAATCCTTCTAAGCACAATATTTCCAATGGAAAAAATAATGAAAAATGATAGAAGAAAGTTATCCTTCTAAATAAAAGAACTTGAGGAAAACAAAATTTCTTTTTTATGCTTACATTAACTAAACATGTAATGCAGGAGAGAGTTGGTTAATCCTTGTAAGAAGTAAGCTTGGTTTGCAAGAGATATACTTTTAACAAGTCATAGAGAAAGCTTCAGTTGTCTTGTAGCTGCTACTTTGTAGTGGAGTTTATTGAGAGCAGCTGTTGCAGAGTAAGAGAGGAATTTGGCAACAGGCCCGGACTTGCGGTTGCAAAACAAAGTAACAGTTTTTATTTTTTGAAATAGATAGAACTGCTTCAGTTCAAGCTTGTTATGTTGGAGCTCAGAGTGTCTTATTCTTAATGCATCATATATATTATGAAATTAGAAAGGAGAGAGTGATTCCCCTGTATGAAATAGTGTGCAGAGTATTTTAGAAAACTGCAGCGGCTGTCAGCTCTGGTTAAATTAAGAGTGATGCTGTAAGTGTACAATAACAATTCAGCAGTTAAGTTCTCTAATAGTATGCATGGAATAAAGTTAAGAGGTAACTTAGCTGTAAGTCCAGGGATGCAAGCAGGATATTTCAGGGGATGTAATCCTTGTAGAAAGTAGTCCAGAGTAATCCAAGCAAACAGTCCTTTGTGAAAGCAGTTGGTTTGAGAAAATAAATGCAGTTCAGAGACTGCGTGCAAGCTGTTACTCCTGCTAATGAAAATAACTAAGCACCTGTTTGCTGACAGGTGGAGCCTTAAGTAATGTGAAAGTGAGAGAACCATGTGATGAGAAGTGAGAGAAGTAAAACATGAAATGGAATCCTGACACTGCTCCGCTCCGGAAGGATGAAGATAGAAGATGCCACCTGGATGAAGCCTTCTGTCGGTCTGGATGTCCTCTTCTGGCTGGATAGGATGAAGACTTTGGACCCTCTGGAGGACCACTTGTGCCCGGCTGGGTGAAGACGGCTCAAGGTAGGGTGATCTTCAAGGGGGTAGTGTTAGGTTTTTTTAAGGGGGGTATTGTATTTTTTTTACAGGTGAAAGAGCTGATTATTTTGGGGCAATTCCCCTCAAAAGGCTCTTTTAAGGGCTATTTGTAATTTAGTATAGGGAATTTTATTATTTTGGGGGGCTTTTTATTTTATTAGGGGGATTAGATTAGGTGTAATTAGTTTAAAATTCTTGTAATTCTTTTTTTTCTTTCTGTAATTTAGTGTTTTTTTTCGTAATTTAGTTTATTTAATTTAATTGTAGGTAGTTTAGGTAATTAGTTTAATTATAGTGTAGTGTTAGGTGTAATTGTAACTTAGGTTAGGATTTATTTTACAGGTATATTTGTACTTATTTTAGCTAGGTAGTTATTAAATAGTTAATAACTATTGTACCTAGTTAAAATAAATACAAAGTTGCCTATAAAATAAATATAAATCCTAAGCTAGCTATAATGTAACTATTAGTTATATTGTAGCTATCTTAGGGTTTATTTTATCGGTAAATATTTAGTTTTAAATAGGATTAATTTATTTAATTATGGTAAATTTATTTTGTTTAATTTAAATTATATTTAAGTTAGGGAGGGTTAGACTTAGGTTTAGACTTAGGTTTAGGGGTTAATAAATTTAATATAGCAGCGGCGACATTGGGGTTCAGAAGATTAGGGGTTAATAAATGTAGGTAGCTGTTGGCGATGTTAGGGACGGCAGATTAGGGGTTAATAAAATGTAACTAGCGTTTGCGAGGCGGGAGTGCGGCGGTTTAGGGGTTAATACATTTATTAAAGTGGCGGCGATGTCCGGTCGGCAGATTAGGGGTTAAACATTTTAGTTAAGTGTTTCCGATGTGGGGGGGGGGCTGAGTTTAGGGGTTAATAGGTAGTTTATGGGTGTTAGTATACTTTTTATCACTTTAGTTAAGAGCTTTATGTTCCTGCGTTAGCCCATAAAACTACTGACTTTTAAATGCGGTAGGAGTCTTGACAGGAGAGGGTGTACCGCTCACTTTCTCAAAGACTCGTAATACCGGCATTAGGCAAATCCCATTAAAAAGATAGGATACGCAATTGACGTAAGGGGATTTGCGGTATGCTCAAGTCGCGGAAGAAAAGTGAGCGGTACACCTGTACCTGCCAGACTCATAATACCAGCGGGCGGTAAAAAGCAGCGTTGGGACCTCTCAACGCTGCTTTTTAAGGCCAACGCAAGACTCGTAATCTAGCAGTAAGCTAGCTACAATATAACTAATAGTTACATTGTATCTATTTTAGGGTTTATTTTTATTTTACAGACAAGATTGTATTTATTTTAACTAGGTAGAATAGTTATTAACTATTTAATAACTACCTAGCTAAAATAAATACAAAAGTACTGTAAAATAAAACCTAACCCTGGGGCGGAGCCAACCGTTGAAGAGTATGGCAGCACAACTCTGGAGCTCTGCAATAGAAATTTAAGAAAACAGCAAAAATGTTAAACAAGATATTCTGACAGTCTCCTCTGGCGATGCTAAAACCTTTTTAAAGTATCCACGGAGATTCGAATGAATGGAGTGGCTGTAAGCATATCTGAAACCAACATCTTTATTCAGGGCCTACACTCCCTGCACCTAGGAGCTGAACCGCATGGATCTATAGCACACAAGTAACGCAGCTCATACAGAAGCTCTGAAAGACTTTATCATTGTCAATCACTGTGAGCCCATATACAGGAGAAATGGAGACCGTACTACATCTATCTATAAAAAGTTTATGTGACAAACTCGATTTTCATTATACGCAGCTCTCACGCTGCTTCTCTGAATGCTATCGCACCTGCAGCCTCCAAGATGGCAACTGGGCCTCTGCTATTCTGCCTCCTGAGTCTTCGGCATTAAGTGACACTGATGCAGACTGGTTCTCACAGCAAGAGGCTCTCCCTCAGGAGGAGTCTGAAGGTCCCGTTTCTACGGCGTCGGGGGTGCAGGAGGATGAGGATATGGCTCACTTGCATATAGGACAGCGAAGACATACGAGTGAGATCCGCCCGACACCGGCAGTTTGGAGGCTCCAGTGTCTGGATATAGACGCACCTATCCCCGAGCTACTGCAAGCAGACAATATCTACCCGGTCTACCTCCTCTCCGCTCACACCTCTGTCCCTGACGTAGGGGATCCCTATACCTACTTGCAGATTCACGGTGCCACAGTGATTTGGAGTTCAGCCCAGTACCTTTTTGATATCCGCTGCACTGTGTTGTCCCTTCAACTGAGCATCAGGCTCCTGCTTATGGAGGAAGACAATAGCGCCCAGTACTTACCACCGCCGGCTGACTTAGGGGAACTTTGGAACACTCACCCATCGGGCATTGGCTAAACTTAGCACAGGACCTGAGATTTCTCTGCATGAAGATTCTGGACATTCCTGGTTATATTATGAGTTATATTTTGTTTTCACTAATTCCCCATATTTACTTCTCACTTGCGAGTGTACCGGAGAACGTCTTAAATATTGCTCACTTTACTACTATGTCCCCACACTTTGAACTTTAATTTGAGACTCATGCTGACGCTCAGTCACTACTGCATATCATTCTATATGTCTTCCGCATAGTAGCTCCTGTTTATTTAGCTCAGGTTTGAATTCTAAAAGACAGTTTGAAGTTGATGTTTTATTATTTCTCTCAAATGCTTATCTTCTGCTCACATGTTCGATTACTCATATAATCTGTGTGTTTGAAGTAACGAGCAACATGTGGAACTGTATGGTGGGCTATATCCTGCATTTCATATATTTTTGGCAGTAGGTAAGCCTTAGACTTGCAACAGACAGCTCACACAACATCCTTAACAAACACAACAATAGTGGAGTTTTTATGGTTTGGGTTTGTTGTAGCCATGTTTATCAGTAGTTCCTCTTTAGCTTATATACTCACGAAGGTAAGCATATCCTCTATATATGCTGTAAATATTAACAGCATTTATTTAAACCAAGTTATACTAACCACTTGTCACATAGGTCATACTTAAACCCATTTATAAGAGTACTGGGCAATATGTGAGTAGCCCTCTTGTACGTCCCTCTTTACCCCTTCCTAGCAACTCCCATGTAAACCTCACTAGTATGCTATAGCAATATAGCTTGTTACAAAAGCCCTCTCTGTTTTTTCAAACTCTAAGTGATTTCTGGGCTTCATAAAAGTATCCAGTGTTTATTCACTCAGACATACATCTCATGGAACATATGGTCCCACGTGATCTCTTTCAGCTGTGGGTCGCGCCTATAACAGGCAATAAAATACAGCCATTAAAAGCGAAATATTTATGCTACACGACAAAACAGGTCATTATTATTATAAAATTCTATATGATTGTATTTAGCCTGTACAACATTCGCTATATGTTTTGTAATGTTTTTGCTATCTCCTGGCACGCGTTTGATGTATGCTTGTTGAATTTTCACTGTTTTTTATGTCGTCTCACAAAACCTATCATTTTTGTAGTTAGCATATAGATTTTCATGCCACATATTGCCTGCTACTAACGGAGTTAGATTAGGTTTAAACCTCCATACAAGAATAGTTAAGCTCCTAATACAGCTCTACAGGCTCTTGCAATTAGCACAGACTCACTTCAGTACTTAGATTCCCCGTCCAATACACTATTACATAGTAGAGGGGACCTTACTTGTATAGCCCTACTATCAGCATACACTTACTATGGCCTAGATTTGGAGTTTTGTCGGTAACGACCCGAAAAACTAACGCCGGCTTTTTTCTGGCCGCACCATAAAAATAACTCTGGTATCGAGAGTCCACATAAAGGCTGCTTTAGCCTCCAAAAAAGGAGCGTAGAGCATTTTTAACGCAGCTTCAACTCTCGATACCAGAGTTGCTTACGGACGCGGCCAGCCTCAAAAACGTGCTCGTGCACGATTCTCCCATAGGAAACAATGGGGCTGTTTGAGCTGAAAAAAAACCAAACACCTGCAAAAAAGCCGCGTTCAGCTCCTAACGCAGCCCCATTGTTTGCTATGCGGTAACCCTTCCTACGTCTGCACCTAACACTCTAACATGTACCCCGAGTCTAAACATCCCTAACCTTACACTTATTAACCCCTAATCTGCCGCCCCCGCTATCGCTGACCCCTGCATATTATTATTAACCCCTAATCTGCCGCTCCGTAAACCACCGCTACTTACATTATCCCTATGTACCCCTAATCTGCTTCCCTAACATCGCCGACCTCTATATTATATTTATTAACCCCTAATCTGCCCCCCACAACGTCGCCTCCACCTGCCTACACTTATTAACCCCTAATCTGCCGACCGGACCTGAGCGCTACTATAATAAAGTTATTAACCCCTAATCCGCCTCACTAACCCTATCATAAATAGTATTAACCCCTAATCTGCCCTCCCTAACATCGCCGACACCTAACTTCAATTATTAACCCCTAATCTGCCGACCGAATGTCGCCGCTATTCTAATAAATGTATTAACCCCTAAAGCTAAGTCTAACCCTAATACTAACACCCCCTAAATTAAATATAATTTAAATCTAACTAAATTAATTATCTCTTATTAAATAAATTATTCCTATTTAAAGCTAAATACTTACCTGTAAAATAAATCCTAATATAGCTACAATATAAATTATAATTATATTATAGCTATTTTAGGATTTATATTTATTTTACAGGCAACTTTGTATTTATTTTAACCAGGTACAATAGCTATTAAATAGCTAAGAACTATTTAATAGCTAAAATAGTTAAAATAATTACAAATTTACCTGTAAAATAAATCCTAACCTAAGTTACAAATAAACCTAACACTAGACTATCAATAAATTAATTAAATAAACTACCTACAATTACCTACAATTAACCTAACACTACACTATCAATAAATTAATTAAATACAATTGCTACAAAGAAATACAATTAAATAAACTAGCTAAAGTACAAAAAATAAAAAAGAACTAAGTTACAAAAAATAAAAAAATATTTACAAACATGAGAAAAATATTACAACAATTTTAAACTAATTACACCTACTCTAAGCCCCCTAATAAAATAACAAAGCCCCCAAAATAAAAAAATGCCCTACCCTATTCTAAATTACTAAAGTTCAAAGCTCTTTTACCTTACCAGCCCTGAACAGGGCCCTTTGCGGGGCATGCCCCAAGAAATACAGCTCTTTTGCCTGTAAAAAAAACGCATACAATACCCCCCCCAACATTACAACCCACCACCCACATACCCCTAATCTAACCCAAACCCCGCTTAAATAAACCTAACACTAAGCCCCTGAAGATCATCCTACTTTGTCTTCACCATACCAGGTTCACCGATCGGTCCAGAAGAGCTCCTCCAATGTCCTGATCCAAGCCCAAGCGGGGGGCTGAAGAGGTCCATGATCCGGCTGAAGTCTTCATCCAAGCGGGCCAGAAGAGGTCTTCCATCCGATTGAAGTCTTCATCCAAGCGGCATCCATCCGGAGCGAAGCGGCAGCATCCTGAAGACCTCCACCGTGGAACATCCATCCTGGCCGACGACTGAACGACGAATGATGGTTCCTTTAAATGACGTCATCCAAGATGGCGTCCCTCGAATTCCGATTGGCTGATAGGATTCTATCAGCCAATCGGAATTAAGGTAGGAATATTCTGATTGGCTGATGGAATCAGCCAATCAGAATCAAGTTCAATCCGATTGGCTGATCCGATCAGCCAATCAGATTGAGCTCGCATTCTATTGGCTGTTCCGATCAGCCAATAGAATGCGAGCTCAATCTGATTGGCTGATCGGATCAGCCAATCAGATTGAACTTGATTCTGATTGGCTGATTCCATCAGCCAATCAGAATATTCCTACCTTAATTCCGATTGGCTGATAGAATCCTTTCAGCCAATCGGAATTTGAGGGACGCCATCTTGGATGAAGTCATTTAAAGGAACCATCATTCGTCGTTCAGTCGTCGGCCAGGATGGATGTTCCGCGGTGGAGGTCTTCAGGATGCTGCCGCTTCACTCCGGATGGATGCCGCTTGGATGAAGACTTCAATCGAATGGAAGACCTCTTCTGGCCCTCTTGGATGAAGACTTCAGCCGGATCATGGACCTCTTCAGCCCCCCGCTTGGGCTTGGATCAGGACATCGGAGGAGCTCTTCTGGACCGATCGGTGAACCTGGTATGGTGAAGACAAGGTAGGATGATCTTCAGGGGCTTAGTGTTAGGTTTATTTAAGGGGGGTTTGGGTTAGATTAGGGGTATGTGGGTGGTGGGTTGTAATGTTGGGGGGGTATTGTATGTGTTTTTTTTACAGGCAAAAGAGCTGTATTTCTTGGGGCATGCCCCGCAAAGGGCCCTGTTCAGGGCTGGTAAGGTAAAAGAGCTTTGAACTTTAGTAATTTAGAATAGGGTAGGGCATTTTTTTATTTTGGAGGGCTTTGTTATTTTATTAGGGGGCTTAGAGTAGGTGTAATTAGTTTAAAATTGTTGTAATATTTTTCTTATGTTTGTAAATATTTTTTTATTTTTTGTAACTTAGTTCTTTTTTATTTTTTGTACTTTAGCTAGTTTATTTAATTGTATTTCTTTGTAGCAATTGTATTTAATTAATTTATTGATAGTGTAGTGTTAGGTTAATTGTAGGTAATTGTAGGTAGTTTATTTAATTAATTTATTGATAGTCTAGTGTTAGGTTTATTTGTAACTTAGGTTAGGATTTATTTTACAGGTAAATTTGTAATTATTTTAACTATTTTAGCTATTAAATAGTTCTTAACTATTTAATAGCTATTGTACCGGGTTAAAATAAATACAAAGTTACCTGTAAAATAAATATAAATCCTAAAATAGCTATAACATAATTATAATTTATATTGTAGCTATATTAGGATTTATTTTACAGGTAAGTATTTAGCTTTAAATAGGAATAATTTATTTAATAAGAGATAATTAATTTCGTTAGATTTAAATTATATTTAACTTAGGGGGGTGTTAGTATTAGGGTTAGACTTAGCTTTAGGGGTTAATACATTTATTAGAATAGCGGCGAGATTCGGTCGGCAGATTAGGGGTTAATAATTGAAGTTAGGTGTCGGCGATGTTAGGGAGGGCAGATTAGGGGTTAATACTATTTATGATAGGGTTAGTGAGGCGGATTAGGGGTTAATAACTTTATTATAGTAGCGCTCAGGTCCGGTCGGCAGATTAGGGGTTAAGAAGTGTAGGCAGGTGAAGGCGACGTTGTGGGGGGCAGATTAGGGGTTAATAAATATAATACAGGGGTCGGCGGTGTTAGGGGCAGCAGATTAGGGGTACATAAGGATAACGTAGGTGGCGGTCGGCAGATTAGGGGTTAAAAAATTTTTTTCGAGTGTCGGCGATGTGGGGGGACCTCGGTTTAGGGGTACATAGGTAGTTTATGGGTGTTAGTGTACTTTAGAGCACAGTAGTTAAGAGCTTTATAAACCGGCGTTAGCCCAGAAAGCTCTTAACTACTGACTTTTTTCCTGCGGCTGGAGTTTTGTCGTTAGATGTCTAACGCTCACTTCAGAAACGACTCTAAATACCGGAGTTAGAGAAATCCCATTGAAAAGATAGGATACGCAATTGACGTAAGGGGATCTGCAGTATGGAAAAGTCGCGGCTGGAAAGTGAGCGTTAGACCCTATTTTGAGTGACTCCAAATACCGGCGGTAGCCTAAAACCAGCGTTAGGAGCCTCTAACGCTGGTTTTCACGGCTAACGCCAAACTCTAAATCTAGGCCTATGTTTACACGCCACTATATTTGCTATTACGATAGTAAACTCTGATACATAATCTTATTTTGCTAGGACATATTTGCCTATAGTCTTACAAATTGCCAATATTACTGCAATATACTAGTATTACATATGCTAAATATTCCTATCCCTAGCTGTAGCAATTTTGGGGGCTATTAATTATGAGGATATAAGTGTTTGTTTTCAATGATTGTACATGGTTGCATCCTTATGTTACAAAGGATTATAGTGGAAAGTGTTATGTTGCATTACATTAGAATATTGCTTCCTGAGACCCCAGTATATCTTGGCATTCTTCCGCACTGCCGGCGGCCGAGGCAGTGTGACGTCCTAACAATTTTACTAATGTTAACTGGAGTGATATAATTCAAGTAGCATGTTAGTATAGACTCTCCATGACCTTCAGTTGTGTTTCTTAAGTATATAACTTGGTACTGTTATCATGAATATATTATAGTATGACTTGTCTGTTAGAAAGCATATCTATCATAGGTATTGCCTATGCTGCTCACATCTTGTCACTGCTGGGCCCCTCTCCTCCCTTTCCCGCCGGTACTGGTTGTCTGCGGGTCATATCCCTTCTCCTTTTTCCTGCATCGTCTATAGATGACATTTCCCCAGGAGAGGAGCTCACACAGAGATCCCGTTTACTCCATACATACTAATATTCCCCCCCTCCATATAACTTTCTTAAAAACTACCCTTATTTATCTCACTGAAAGCCCCTCAACTATGCATATAAATTCCTATACCCTGAGTAACTCCGTAACTCCTGCTTACAAATTTGACATACTAATTGGCTCCGCCCTCCACCCCCCCCACTCTACTTTGAGCGGCTCTCGCCCGCTGCATCCCCCTACCCCATAAAACTATAGAGCCACCTCCTCCCTAGCCCTAAAGTTATTTGAATAGATACCCCAATCTTCTTCTTACACAGCTGGGAGAGGACCATTACTGTTCATTTTACATTTATGATACTCTATAATAAAACTGAAGTCTTTCTGTGAGACAGCCCACATTGTATAGTAGCGCTTGAGATATGTGAATATATTATGTAGCTAACTATACTTCGTATACATTGATGTATAAATGTTTTGGGGCTTACCCCATATTCTGTATCTTTTTATGACTTCAATAAAAATTATTTAAAAAAAAAAAACCTAACCTAAGTTACACTAACACCTAACACTACACTATAATTAAATAAATTAACTAAATTCTGTTCCAATCAGCCAATAGAATGCGAGCTCAATCCTATTGGCTGATTGGATCAGCCAATAGGATTGAACTTAAATCCTATTGGCTGATTGCATCAGCCAATAGGATTTTTTCTGCTTTAATTCCGATTGACTGATAGAATTCTATCAGACAATCGGAATCTAAAGGACGCCATCTGGAATGACATCACTTAAAGGTATCTTCATTCAGCTTTAGTCGTCGGATGAAGAGGATGCTCCGCGTCAGATGTCTTGAAGATGGACCCGTTCCACGCTGGATGGATGAAGATAGAAGATGCCGGCTGGATGAAGACTTCTGCTCATCTGGAGGACCACTTCGCGGCTTGGATGAAGACTTCTCCCGGCTTCGTTGAGGACTTCGGCCTGGCTTGGATGAAGACTTCTCCCGGTAAGTCGATCTTCAGGGGGTTAGTGTTAGGTTTTATTAAGGGTGGGTTTTATTTTTAGGTTAGGGACTTTGGGCCTGCAAAAGAGCTAACTGCTCTTTTAAGGGCAATGCCCATCCCAATGCCCTTTTCAGGGCAATGGGGAGCTTAGGTTTTTTAGATAGTATTTTATTTGGGGGGCTGGTTGTGTGGGTGGTGGGTTTTACTGTTGGGGGGTTGTTTGTATTTTTTTTTACAAGTAAAAGAGCTGATTACTTTGGGGCAATGCCCCGCAAAAGGCCCTTTTAAGGGTTATTGGTAGTTTAGGTAAGGCTAGGGTTTTTTTTTATTTTGGGTGGGCTTTTTTATTTTAATAGGGCTATTAGATTAGGTGTAATTAGTTTAAATATCTGTAATTTGTTTATTATTTTCTGTAATTTAGTGTTTTTTTGTACATTAGCTAATTTAATTTCATTTAGGTAATTGTATTTAATTTAGTTAATTTATTTAATTATAGTGTAGTGTTAGGTGTTATTGTAACTTAGGTTAGGTTTTATTTTACAAGTACTTTTGTATTTATTTTAGCTAGGTAGTTATTAAATAGTTAATAACTATTTAGTAACTATTCTACCTAGTTAAAATAAATACAAACTTGCCTGTAAAATAAAAATAAACCCTAAGGCCTAGATTTGGAGTTTGGCGTTAGCCGTGAAAACCAGCGTTAGAGGCTCCTAACGCTGGTTTTAGGCTAACTCCGGTATTTGGAGTCACTCAAAATAGGGTCTAACGCTCACTTTTCAGCCGCGACTTTTCCATACTGCAGATCCCCTTACGTCAATTGCGTATCCTATCTTTTCAATGGGATCTTTCTAACTCCGGTATTTAGAGTCGTGTCTGAAGTGAGCGTTAGACATCTAACGATAAAACTCCAGCCGCAGGAAAAAAGTCAGTAGTTAAGAGCTTTCTGGGCTAACGCCGGTTCATAAAGCTCTTAACTACTGTACTCTAAAGTACACTAACACCCATAAACTACCTATGTACCCCTAAACTGAGGCCCCCCCCACATCGCCGCCACTCGATTAATTTTTTTTAACCCCTAATCTGCCGACCGCCACCTACGTTATACTTATGTACCCCTAATCTGCTGCCCCTAACACCGCCGACCCCTGTATTATATTTATTAACCCCTAATCTGCCCCCCACAACGTCGCCGCCAGCTACCTACAATAATTAACCCCTAATCTGCCGACCGCAAAGCGCCGCCACCTACATTATAGCTATGTACCCCTAATCTGCTGCCCCTAACACCGCCGACCCCTATATTATATTTATTAACCCCTAATCTGCCCCCCACAACGTCGCCTCCACCTGCCTACACTTATTAACCCCTAATCTGCCGAGCGGACCGCACCGCTACTATTATAAAGTTATTAACCCCTAATCCGCCTCACTAACCCTATAATAAATAGTATTAACCCCTAATCTGCCCTCTCTAACATCGCCAACACCTAACTTCAATTATTAACCCCTAATCTGCCGACCGGAGCTCACCGCTATTCTAATAAATGTATTAACCCCTAAAGCTAAGTCTAACCCTAACACCCCCCTAAATTAAATATAATTTTAATCTAACGAAATTAATTAACTCTTATTAAATAAATTATTCCTATTTATAGCTAAATACTTACCTGTAAAATAAACCCTAATATAGCTACAATATAACGAATAATTACATTGTAGCTATTTTAGGATTAATATTTATTTTACAGGCAACTTTGTAATTATTTTAACCAGGTACAATAGCTATTTAATAGTTAAGAACTATTTAATAGCTAAAATAGTTAAAATAATTACAAATTTACCTGTAAAATAAATCCTAACCTAAGTTACAATTAAACCTACCACTACACTATCAATAAATTAATTAAATAAAATACCTATAATTATCTACAATTAAACCTACCACTACACTATCAATAAATTAATTAAATAAAATACCTACAATTATCTACAATTAAACCTAACACTACACTATCAATAAATAAATTAAATACAATACCTACAAATAACTACAATGAAATAAACTATCTAAAGTACAAAAAATAAAAAAGAACTGTTACAAAAAATAAAAAAATATTTACAAACATAAGAAAAATATTACAACAATTTTAAACTAATTACACCTACTCTAAGCCCCCTAATAAAATAACAAAGACCCCCAAAATAACAAAATGCCCTACCCTATTCTAAATTACTACATTTCAAAGCTCTTTTACCTTACCAGCCCTGAACAGGGCCCTTTGCGGGGCATGCCCCAAGAAATTCAGCTCTTTTGCCTGTAAAAAAAAACATACAATACCCCCCCCAACATTACAACCCACCACCCACATACCCCTAATCTAACCTAAACCCCCCTTAAATAAACCTAACACTAAGCCCCTGAAGATCTTCCTACCTTGTCTTCACCCTACCAGGTTCAC
Source organism: Bombina bombina (assembly GCF_027579735.1). NCBI lineage: Eukaryota > Metazoa > Chordata > Amphibia > Anura > Bombinatoridae > Bombina > Bombina bombina. The sequence continues at coordinate 650,159,139 of NC_069500.1, read as the reverse complement.
CGATCCGTCCTGAAGAGCTCCTCCGATGTCCTGATCCAAGCCCAAGCGGGGGGCTGAAGAGGTCCATGATCCGGCTGAAGTCTTCATCCAAGCGGGAGCTGAAGAGGTCCATGATCCGGATGAAGTCTTCTATCAACGGCATCTTCAATCTTCTTTCTTCCGGATCCATCTTGCAGACCTCCGACGCGGAACATCCTCTTCTCCCGACGCCTACTAGCCGAATGACGGTTCCTTTAAGGGACGTCATCCAAGATGGCGTCCCTCGAATTCCAATTGGCTGATAGGATTCTATCAGCCAATCGGAATTAAGGTAGGAATATTCTGATTGGCTGATGGAATCAGCCAATCAGAATCAAGTTCAATCCGATTGGCTGATTCGATCAGCCAATCAGATTGAGCTCGCATTCTATTGGCTGATCGGAACAGCCAATAGAATGCAAGCTCAATCTGATTGGCTGATCGAATCAGCCAATCGGATTGAACTTGATTCTGATTGGCTGATTCCATCAGCCAATCAGAATATTCCTACCTTAATTCCGATTGGCTGATAGAATCCTATCAGCCAATCGGAATTCGAGGGACGCCATCTTGGATGACGTCCCTTAAAGGAACCGTCATTCGGCTAGTAGGCATCGGGAGAAGAGGATGTTCCGCGTCGGAGGTCTGCAAGATGGATCCGGAAGAAAGAAGATTGAAGATGCCGTTGATAGAAGACTTCATCCGGATCATGGACCTCTTCAGCTCCTGCTTGGATGAAGACTTCAGCCGGATCATGGACCTCTTCAGCCCCCCGCTTGGGCTTGGATCAGGACATCGGAGGAGCTCTTCAGGACGGATCGGTGAACCTGGTAGGGTGAAGACAAGGTAGGAAGATCTTCAGGGGCTTAGTGTTAGGTTTATTTAAGGGGGGTTTGGGTTAGATTAGGGGTATGTGGGTGGTGGGTTGTAATGTTGGGGGGGGGTATTGTATGTTTTTTTTTACAGGCAAAAGAGCTGAATTTCTTCGGGCATGCCCCGCAAAGGGCCCTGTTCAGGGCTGGTAAGGTAAAAGAGCTTTGAAATGTAGTAATTTAGAATAGGGTAGGGCATTTTGTTATTTTGGGGGTCTTTGTTATTTTATTAGGGGGCTTAGAGTAGGTGTAATTAGTTTAAAATTGTAATATTTTTCTTATGTTTGTAAATATTTTTTTATTTTTTGTAACTTAGTTCTTTTTTATTTTTGTACTTTAGATAGTTTATTTCATTGTAGTTATTTGTAGGTATTGTATTTAATTTATTTATTGATAGTGTAGTGTTAGGTTTAATTGTAGATAATTGTAGGTATTTTATTTAATTAATTTAATGATAGTATAGTGTTAGGTTTAATTGTAACTTAGGTTAGGATTTATTTTACAGGCAATTTTGTTATTATTTTAACTAGGTAACTATTAAATAGTTCTTAACTATTTAATAGCTATTGTACCTGGTTAAAATAATTACAAAGTTGCCTGTAAAATAAATATTAATCCTAAAATAGCTACAATGTAATTATAATTTATATTGTAGCTATATTAGGATTTATTTTACAGGTAAGTATTTAGCTTTAAATAGGAATAATTTATTTAATAAGAGTTAATTAATTTCGTTAGATTAAAATTATATTTAACTTAGGGGGGTGTTAGTGTTAGGGTTAGACTTAGCTTTAGAGGTTAATACATTTATTAGAATAGCGGTGAGCTCCGGTCGGCAGATTAGGGGTTAATAATTGAAGTTAGGTGTCGGCGATGTTAGGGAGGGCAGATTAGGGGTTAATACTATTTATTATAGGGTTAGTGATGCGGATTAGGGGTTAATAACTTTATTATAGTAGCGCTCAGGTCCGCTCGGCAGATTAGGGGTTAATAAGTGTAGGCAGGTGGAGGCGACGTTGAGGGGGGCAGATTAGGGGTTAATAAATATAATTTAGGGGTTGGCGGTGTTAGGGGCAGCAGATTAGGGGTACATAAGGATAATGTAAGTAGTGGCGGTTTACAGAGCGGCAGATTAGGGGTTAAAAATAATATGCAGGGGTCAGCGATAGCGGGGGCGGCAGATTAGGGGTTAATAAGTGTAAGGCTAGGGGTGTTTAGACTCGGGGTACATGTTAGGGTGTTAGGTGCAGACGTAGGAAGTGTTTCCCCATAGCAAACAATGGGGCTGCGTTAGGAGCTGAACGCGGCTTTTTTGCAGGTGTTAGGTTTTTTTTCAGCTCAAACAGCCCCATTGTTTCCTATGGGGGAATCGTGCACGAGCACGTTTTTGAGGCTGGCCGCTTGCGTAAGCAACTCTGGTATCGAGAGTTGAAGCTGCATTAAAAATGCTCTACGCTCATTTTTTGGAGCCTAACGCAGCCTTTTTGTGGACTCTCAATACCAGAGTTATTTTTATGGTGCGGCCAGAAAAAAGCCGGCTTTAGCTACGCGGGTCGTTACCGACAAAACTCTAAATCTAGGCCTAAGCTAGCTGCAATGTAACTATTAGTTATATTGTAGCTATTTTAGGATTTATTTTACAGGTAAGTAATTAGTTTTAAATAGGAATAATGTATTTAATGATAGGAATATTTATTTAGATTTATTGTAATTATATTTAAGTTAGTGGGTGTTAGGTTTAGGGTTAGACTTAGATTCAGGGGTTAATAACTTTAATATAGTGAAGGCGACGTTGGGGGCGGCAGATTAGGGGTTAATAAATGTAGGTAGGTGGCAGAGATGTTAGGGACGGCATATTAGGGGTTAATAATATTTAACTAATGTTTGCGAGGTGGGAGTGTGGCGGTTTAGGGGTTAATATGTTTATTATAGTGGCGGTGACGTTGGGGGCTGCAGATTAGGGGTTAAAAAGTATAGGTAGGTTGTGGCGAGATTGGGGGCGGCAGATTAGGGGTTAATAAATATAATGTAGGTGTCGGCGATGTTTGGGGCAGCAGATTAGGGGTTCATAAATATAATGTAGGTGGCGGTGGTGTCCGGAGCGGAAGATTAGGGGTTAATAATTTTATTATAGTATTTGTGATGTGGGAGGGCCTCGGTTTAGGGGATAATAGGTAGTTTATGGGGGTTAGTGTACTTTTTAGCACTTTAGTTATGAATTTTATGCTACGGCGTTGTACCATAAAACCCATAACTTCTGACTTTTAAATGTGTTAGGACTCTTGACAGGGTAGCGTGTACCGCTCACTTTTTGGCCTCCCAGGACAGACTCGTAATACCGGCGCTATGGAAGTCCCATAGAAAAAAGACTTTATGAAGTTTACGTAAGTCGTTTTGCGGTAAGGCCAAAGAAGTGTACTGTACACCTAAACCTTCAAGACTCGTAATACCAGCCGGTGTAAAAAAAGCAGCGTTAGGACCTCTTAACGTTGCTTTTTTTACCCTAACGCACAACTCGTAATCTAGCCATGTGGTTGCCAAGTTTTTTGGAAGAAATTAAGGGATACTAAAAAATCTATACATTTCATGTAGGAAAACAATTTTTTATTTTACAATTTGATACAATTTGGTACAACACTAGTCTTCATACAAATCATCTTAATAACAACTTTCTGCGAATCCGTAAATTCTATTTCTCATTTAAGGCACAATCACCAAGATTATAAATTGTGCACTAAACCCGGTGCATAAATAATGCTACAAAATTAGCGGTATCACACTCTTAATGGCGCTGCCATTATAAGTTACATAAAAACCTTCTTGTGCTGTGCATTATAGTGCGCTAAGCTCCATATCGCACAAAAGCCAAGGTCTGACTTTACGTGCTCATGCACGTTTTTCCCCATAGACATTAATGGAGAGAAAGTGTTAGAAAAAAACTAACACCTGCGATCGCAGAATGGCGATCGCTATAACGCAATCCCCATTGATGTCTATGGGGACAAGAAGGTTACGTAAAAACTTAACACCCTAACATAAAACCCTAATCTAAATACCCCTAATCAGCCTCCCCCTGACATTGCCAACACTAAATAAAGTTATTAACCACTAAAATGCTGCCCCGACATGAAATAAACCTATTGTCCCCTAAACTGCCGCCCCCGACATCGCCAACACTAAATAAACCTATTAGCCCCTAAACCACAGACCCCCCACATAGCAACTACTATAATAAACATATTAACTCCTAAACCGCCGGCCCCTGACATCGCAGCTACTATAATAAAGCTATTAACCCCTAAACCGCTGGCCCCCACATCCCGACACACTAAATTAAATTATTAACCCCTAAACCTAACACCCCCTAACTTTAAATTAAAGTTACAATATAACTATCTTAAAATAAATACAAACTTACCCGTGAAATAAAAAAAAACTAAGCTCAACTTATAAATAAACCTAACATAACTATTTTTTAAAATAAAATAATCGAAAAATAAAAAACTAAGTTACAAAATTAAAAAATGCTAACACTACGAAATAAACAAAACCTAACATTACAAAAAAAAACCCAGTAAAATTACGAAAAATAAAAAAATCTAAGATTATAAAAAATAAACAAAATTATCCAAAATAATAAAAATTAAACCTAATCTAATATCCCAATAAAAATAAAAAAGCCCCCCCAAAATACCCCCTAATCTAATAATAAACTACTTAAAATGGCCTTTTGTAGGGCATTGCCCTGAAGTAATCAGCTCTTTTACCTAAAAATTTTTACAAAGTACCCCTTAACAGTAAAAATCCCCACCCAACCAACCCCCCCAAAATAAAAAAAATAACTTTAAAAAAACCTAAGCTACCCATTGCCCCTAAAGGGGCGTTTGTATAGACATTGCCCTTCAATGGGCAATCAGCTCTTTTGCTGCCCATTAAAATAAAAAATCCCTAATCTAAAAAAAAAAACCCACCCAAAAAAACCCCTAAGTCTAACACCAAAATATGTACTCACAGTTCCTGTTTTTAAGGTATTTAGTATATTTTAACTTTAATTTAAAGTTAGGTGGTATTAGGTTTAGGGGTTAATAGTTTAATTTAGTGTGTTGCGATTAGGGGGGGCTTATGGTTTAATAGGTTTAGTTTAGTATTTGCGATGTGGGGGGCCGGCTGTTTAGGGGTTAATAGGTTTATTATAGTAGTTGTGATGTGGGTTGTCGGCAGTTTAGGGGTTAATAGGTTTATTTAGTGTTGGCGATGTGGGGGATCGGCGGTTTAGGGGTAAATACTTTATTTTAGTGTTGGCTATGTGGGTGGGTGGCGGATTAGGGGTTGATACGTTTAATAAAGTATTTGCGATGCGGGGGTAACGGTTTAGGGGTTAATATGTAGTTTATGGGTGTTAGTGTACTTTGTAACATTTTTGTTCTGAGTTTTGTGAAACATTTTTGTTTAGTAAAATCCAAACTACTGGTCTCTGATTGTGGAATGGATCGCGGCAGTATAAGCTATTATAGCCGGACTGTGCAACCTGTAATACAGGCACAATGAAAATTGCACATTAAAAAAGTCATTTTTTTGAGTGCAGAATGGAGAGTTGCAGTACAGGCTAAAAGGATAGCGGTATAGCCATATCGTTGCGACTTGTAATACGGGAGACCTTCCATTCCGCGCGCAAAGGCTAATTTTTCAGAGGTATAGTCGTACCGCAAAACTTGTAATTTGGCCCTTTGTTTCCTGATTGATCACTTTTCTCTTTTGTTATAGTGTTTAATTTCAGTGTAAAACTTCTAGTAAATAAATCATTAAAGATCAATATTTTTAATATTTAAAAAAATAAAAAATAGTTGGTCAATGTGTTTCCTGCTTCTTTATACTGTTTGTTTTTAAATGTATTTGATTTTTTCTTTCCCTTTTGTCAAGATGTTTTGACCTCTTTAAACAGCTAAGAAGACTTGTTATAGAAGTCTTTCTTGTAATCCCTTCTATACATTGTAACATCTCAGCTCTGGTGGGACAGTGGCTGAACACTACTATGTGTACAATAAAATATATGTTGTAATATTACTCATAGGCAAAAGACAGCTTCTGCAGTAAGCCTGTTAGAGAGTGGGTCCTTGAACATGCTAAAAAAGATATTTGAATAGTACGGATTTGTCAGCACATGAATGATGAGCAGATTATTGTTGCCAAAGATCTGTGTGCTGAGAGCATAAAATGAAGCGTCTTGCTGCAAATACAACAGTTGCATTTTCATTACCATAAATTACTTTGCCTCTGCTGCCCCTGAAAAGAGATTGCTTGTTCTTGAGAGTTATGATTAATTTTATGTTAGCTGTCGGCTCAAAAGTCTTGAAATAGGAGCTTAACACTTTCTGAAGGAGACTCTAATAACAAAGAATGAAACAGAATTGAACTGACAAATGAAATCTCCTCAGGCGCTGTGTAACATAAATGTAAGGATATCACAGCCTCAACTAGAGAGCATTAAGCACTAATGAGTTTATCCCATCCCCTACGAGGAACTACTGTTGCGGCACATATCCTTTGCTCTGCAGTTACTATACAAGGTTATAATACCGTTTACTCATATCTCATAATTAAAGGGGTAGCCAAAAAGAAACTCCTGCAAATGAAAATCTAAAATATTCACAAGGTTTGCATTTGTTTTAGCATATGTAAATATGTAGCTTGCAGGTATGGGAAAGAAGCATCTCTTTGTAATTCTTGTCATGTATAGCAAAACAAAGCTCATTGAATTTACGCTGTGCATTAAAGGACTGTTTTCATTTTTAATTTCTTTGTTCCATCTTATAAGTATAACATTTTGTTGTGTTTAATTACTTAACTGGATTTAAATGGAATCTTATCAATTTTGTGGAGCCTTGCACCTACTAACCAAAGCAGATGCTGGTGGTTGGTTTAATCAGTCAAATGAGAATAAAATTTGCAGAAATTCAACATTCATTTCCTTTTTTACATAGAGATGTTCAGGTGATATTTTCTTAGCTTTTAACAGTTATGTTGCATCACATTTAAATGATTTGTCATATTAAATTAATTAAATAAATAGGTGCTGTCTGAACGTCTGTTAGCAATCCCAAACGTAAACATTTGTGTTAATGTGAGGTGGTTATCAAGACGTGACTGACAGAATCAACTTGCTAAAGTGTACAAGCTGTGAAGGGAAAAATAATATAAGATATTGAACACAATAACACCCAGCAGCTTATTAACTCTTACATTTGTAAGGGACATAAAACACTCTGCAATTACAAGATTTTTTCTGCAGTGAGTGCGTTTTTTGAATGCATTAAAGGGACAGTAATCTTTCAAATTGTAAAAATGCTCTATGTACTACATAGATGAATCATTTGTCTTAAATATTTTATTTCATTTATAAAAAAAATGTGTGCAAACCTTACTCTTGGGGAGAGTCTGCTGGCCGTCTACAGCTTTGCAGCATTTTTTTCATATACTTTCTATTTTTTTCGTCCAGCCAATAGACAGTACACTGATTATGTTGTGATTGTAAGTTGTACAAGCTTGCGTCAGTATAAAACTTTATACTAGGCTTCACTGAAGTAAGATATTGCACATGCTCTATGTTTCTAATCTCGCTGCACTTTCTATCAGAGGCAGCAGCTGCAACTATAGCACTAGTTGATACAGGAGCATGTGCGCTAATACAGGGCATACGTGCTCCATCTATTTTGATTAGGGCACTGGATGTCTGAAACACAACAAAATAAACAGTGAATTGTCACAAGATTCACTGTTTACCCACAGCTTCCATTCTGTTGTTTGACATTGTGGTTTTGAGACTCAAAGCGCCTTATTGTTTATTCATAAAAAAAGATTCTTTTTTTCCTCCATAGAATGCACTGTTCTTGTTTTTCAGCCATAGTAAAGGTTTATAGATTTCATTCTTGAAATACAATTTCTTAATCTAAATATTTTTTCTATAGATATTCATTCTGTTTCTGAAAATCTATGGGAGGAAAGGAAGATGGGCTAATGCCCTCTAGCTGATGAATACCTAATGATTCTGTGACATTTATGTAAGTAAAAAAATAAATATATATATATATATATATATATATAGGTAAAAAGAGGACAGGAATAGAGCGCTAAGTAGTAATATGCCCCTTAAAGAACAATATTAGACCCAAGAGAATCCTGAAATGCTGCCCAATGAACCAAACAGTGAACAAATAGGGGCCCCCCGTCCCTGTAAGTCCACTTTCACAACAAAACCAAAATGGATACAAAGGGAGGTAATAGGCACAGGACAGGATTGATTCAAGGGCCTCTATTTATCAAGGTCTGTCGGACCTCGCTGAATACGGCGAGCAATACGCAATTGCAACGCTGCCCCCTGCAGACTCGCGGCCAAATACATATAAATATATGTGCAAATACCAAACTCAGGCCTAGATTTGGAGTTCGGCGGTAGCCGTCAAAACCAGCGTTAGAGGCTCCTAACGCTGGTTTTGGCCGCCCGCTGGTATTTGGAGTCAGTGATTAAAGGGTCTAACGCTCACTTTTCAGCCGCGACTTTTCCATACCGCAGATCCCCCTACGCCATTTGCGTAGCCTATCTTTTCAATGGGATCTTTCTAACGCTGGTATTTAGAGTCGTTTCTGAAGTGAGCGTTAGAGCTCTAACGACAAAATTCCAGCCGCCTGAAAATAGCAGAAGTTAAGAGCTTTCTGGCTAACGCCGGTTTATGAAGCTCTTAACTACTGTACCCTAAAGTACACTAACACCCATAAACTACCTATGTACCCCTAAACCGAGGTCCCCCCACATCGCCGCCACTCTATTTAAATTTTTAACCCCTAATCTGCCGACCGCCACCTACGTTATACTTATGTACCCCTAATCTGCTGCCCCTAACCCCGCCGACCCCTATATTATATTTCTTAACCCCTAACCTGCCCCCCACAACGTCGCCGACACCTGCCTACACTTATTAACCCCTAATCTGCCGAGCGGACCTGAGCGCTACTATAATAAATGTATTAACCCCTAATCCGCCTCACTAACCCTATCATAAATAGTATTAACCCCTAATCTGCCCTCCCTAACATCGCCGACACCTAACTTCAATTATTAACCCCTAATCTGCCGACCGGAGCTCACCGCTATTCTAATAAATGTATTAACCCCTAAAGCTAAGTCTAACCCTAACACTAACAACCCCCTAAGTTAAATATAATTTAAATCGAACGAAATAAATTAACTCTTATTAAATAAATTATTCCTATTTAAAGCTAAATACTTACCTGTAAAATAAATCCTAATATAGCTACAATATAAATTATAATTATATTATAGCTATTTTAGGATTAATATTTATTTTACAGGCAACTTTGTAATTATTTTAACCAGGTACAATAGCTATTAAATAGTTAAGAACTATTTAATAGTTACCTAGTTAAAATAATAACAAATTTACCTGTAAAATAAATCCTAACCTAAGTTATAATTAAACCTAACACTACCCTATCAATAAAATAATTAAATAAACTACCTACAATTACCTACAATTAACCTAACACTACACTATCAATAAATTAATTAAACACAATTCCTACAAATAAATACAATTAAATAAACTATCTAAAGTACAAAAAATAAAAAAGAACTAAGTTACAGAAAATAAAAAAATATTTACAAACATAAGAAAAATATTACAACAATTTTAAACTAATTACACCTACTCTAAGCCCCCTAATAAAATAACAAAGCCCCCCAAAATAAAAAATTCCCTACCCTATTCTAAATTAAAAAAGTTACAAGCTCTTTTACCTTACCAGCCCTGAACAGGGCCCTTTGCGGGGCATGCCCCAAGAATTTCAGCTCTTTTGCCTGTAAAAAAAACCATACAATAACCCCCCCCCAACATTACAACCCACCACCCACATACCCCTAATCTAACCCAAACCCCCTTAAAGAAACCTAACACTAAGCCCCTGAAGATCTTCCTACCTTGTCTTCACCATACCAGGTTCACCGATCCGTCCTGGCTCCAACATCTTCATCCAACCCAAGCGGGGGTTGGCGATCCATAATCCGGTCCAGAAGAGGCTCCAAAGTCTTCCTCCTATCCGGCAAGAAGAGGACATCCGGACCGGCAAACATCTTCTCCAAGCGGCATCTTCGATCTTCTTCCATCCGGAGCGAAGCGGCAGGATCCTGAAGACATCCAGCGCGGAACATCCATCCGGACCGACGACTGAACGACGAATGACTGTTCCTTTAAGGGACGTCATCCAAGATGGCGTCCCTCGAATTCCGATTGGCTGATAGGATTCTATCAGCCAATCAGATTGAGCTCGCATTCTATTGGCTGTTCCGATCAGCCAATAGAATGCGAGCTCAATCTGATTGGCTGATTGGATCGGCCAATCGGATTGAACTAGATTCTGATTGGCTGATTCCATCAGCCAATCAGAAAATTCCTACCTTAATTCCGATTGGCTGATAGAATCCTATCAGCCAATCGGAATTCGAGGGACGCCATCTTGGATGACGTCCCTTAAAGGAACAGTCATTCGTCGTTCAGTCGTCGGTCCGGATGGATGTTCCGCGCTGGATGTCTTCAGGATCCTGCCGCTTCGCTCCGGATGGAAGAAGATCGAAGATGCCGCTTGGAGAAGATGTTTGCCGGTCCGGATGTCCTCTTCTTGCCGGATAGGAGGAAGACTTTGGAGCCTCTTCTGGACCGGATTATGGATCGCCAACCCCCGCTTGGGTTGGATGAAGATGTTGGAGCCAGGACGGATCGGTGAACCTGGTATGGTGAAGACAAGGTAGGAAGATCTTCAGGGGCTTAGTGTTAGGTTTCTTTAAGGGGGTTTGGGTTAGATTAGGGGTATGTGGGTGGTGGGTTGTAATGTTGGGGGGGGGGTATTGTATGTTTTTTTTTACAGGCAAAAGAGCTGAAATTCTTGGGGCATGCCCCGCAAAGGGCCCTGTTCAGGGCTGGTAAGGTAAAAGAGCTTGTAACTTTTTTAATTTAGAATAGGGTAGGGAATTTTTTATTTTGGGGGGCTTTGTTATTTTATTAGGGGGCTTAGAGTAGGTGTAATTAGTTTAAAATTGTTGTAATATTTTTCTTATGTTTGTAAATATTTTTTTATTTTCTGTAACTTAGTTCTTTTTTATTTTTTGTACTTTAGATAGTTTATTTAATTGTATTTATTTGTAGGAATTGTGTTTAATTAATTTATTGATAGTGTAGTGTTAGGTTAATTGTAGGTAATTGTAGGTAGTTTATTTAATTATTTTATTGATAGGGTAGTGTTAGGTTTAATTATAACTTAGGTTAGGATTTATTTTACAGGTAAATTTGTTATTATTTTAACTAGGTAACTATTAAATAGTTCTTAACTATTTAATAGCTATTGTACCTGGTTAAAATAATTACAAAGTTGCCTGTAAAATAAATATTAATCCTAAAATAGCTATAATATAATTATAATTTATATTGTAGCTATATTAGGATTTATTTTACAGGTAAGTATTTAGCTTTAAATAGGAATAATTTATTTAATAAGAGTTAATTTATTTCGTTCGATTTAAATTATATTTAACTTAGGGGGGTGTTAGTGTTAGGGTTAGACTTAGCTTTAGGGGTTAATACATTTATTAGAATAGCGGTGAGCTCCGGTCGGCAGATTAGGGGTTAATAATTGAAGTTAGGTGTCGGCGATGTTAGGGAGGGCAGATTAGGGGTTAATACTATTTATGATAGGGTTAGTGAGGCGGATTAGGGGTTAATACATTTATTATAGTAGCGCTCAGGTCCGCTCGGCAGATTAGGGGTTAATAAGTGTAGGCAGGTGTCGGCGACGTTGTGGGGGGCAGGTTAGGGGTTAATAAATATAATATAGGGGTCGGCGGTGTTAGGGGTAGCAGATTAGGGGTACATAGGGATAACGTAGGTGGCGGCGGTTTACGGAGCGGCAGATTAGGGGTTTAAAAAAATATGCAGGGGTCAGCGATAGCGGGGGCGGCAGATTAGGGGTTAATAAGTGTAAGGTTAGGGGTGTTTAGACTCGGGGTACATGTTAGAGTGTTAGGAAACAATGGGGCTGCGTTAGGAGCTGAACGCTGCTTTTTTGCAGGTGTTAGGTTTTTTTTCAGCTCAAACAGCCCCATTGTTTCCTATGGGAGAATCGTGCACGAGCACGTTTTTGAGGCCGGCCGCGTCCGTAAGCAACTCTGGTATCGAGAGTTGCATTTGCGGTAAAAATGCTCTACGCTCCTTTTTTGGAGCCTAACGCAGCATTTGTTTGAACTCTCGATACCAGAGTTAAATTTATGGTGCGGCCAGAAAAAAAGCCCGCGGAGCGTTAGCAGCCCTTTTACCGCCGAACTCCAAATCTAGGCCTCAGAATCTAACACGTCTGTGAACACTTAAAATGTGAACACTTTTATATTTCTAAATTAAAAAAGCTATAGAGTATCAAAAAGAAAATCAATAAAATAACATACAATAACGTACAATGAAGTCAAGAGGGAATTTAAATAAAAAAAATCCCTTTTAGTATAGTTCATAAACAGTCCAAATACAATAACAATTCTCAAATCTCAAATAAATGTAGATAGTGACAAAAGATCCCCTTAAATCACCAAAATAGCAGACAAAGTGACCAATCTCAAGGTTCCCAGGTGAAGGAAAGAAACTTTGTTCCAATATCCAGACCAGTTGGAGTGCCCAAAACCAGTGGTAATAGGTGAAATTCCTACTTACGAAAAGAAACCTCAATCAAATGAAGTGCCGCATAAATATTTAAGTTGTGAGCTCTCCAGCTGGTTATCCACTCTCTGAACGCTCCTTGGTATATATCAGCTCTCCACTCATGTTGTCCGCCACCCGATTGGGATGATTGACACCTCAGTAAGATTGCTGCTCCTTAACTTGTCCGCCACCCGATCGGGATGATTGACACCTCTGCTAGCAGCCGATTGGCTGCGAATGCCCAGGGAGCGGCATTGCACAAGCATTTAAAAAAAAAGGCTTGTGCAATGTTAAATGCAGACAGCGTATGCTGTCAGCAGTTAGCGATGTCGGGCGGACATGATTCCCTACAGCGAATCATGTCCGCCCGGCATTTAATAAATTGACCCCAAAATCTGGTCCTTTGTTAGCAAAAGTTCATTTTTTTCAGTTACATATCTAATCATCTCTACTGTGGTCAGTTAGGGAAATATATGTATCAGGGTTAGACTTCCAGTTCTCAGAATTGCGAAACCTCATAATTTATTAGATTTAAATAACTGGAAAAAGATATAAAATAAATAATGAAGTATATTTCAAAGTGTTTTTACTACACATAATTTAATATTTTGATTTGCAATCAAGTGTTCATTGTGCCATTAACATATTCATGCAATAATGGTGGAAAATTTTAATGGTATACATAATGTTTGTGGTTGTAAATGCATCCCAGAGAATGATGTCAGAGGTGGATCAAAAGATAGTGCAAGTGCACTGGGCCAATGAAAACAGGAAACCACCTGCTGCTCACAGTATTGTGTTAATTGTTTTGTTTTTGTTTTACTAAACATAGGAACTCGTATTTGGACTTTCAGAATACATTTCAATGTATTTCAATGTATCTGTTTTGAAGTCTCAGGGGCTACACATCTGACAAAAGTGGACTGAAGGGGCAATGTAATTAGTACACTTGGGTTGATCATAATCTATCAATTGATAATAATCTTCATGTTAGCAGCAGCAGATGAGTCCTTTTCAATGTTGATGCAATTACAATCAGCTAATTTCATTGTTTCAGAAGCACTTTTTGAAAAATGCCCATACTGTACCAGTCCTGTTTGACTGATCACAATGCAAATTATTGATATTCATAAGGCCATTTTTGAGTTATTAAATTTCACAACTATAAGGACTTAAAAACAAACAACAGACAACACTTATTACTGAGAATCCCAATAAAACCAAACGTAACATGTACAAACCAAACTGACATACACTTTATGACGAAAAGCATGTGGATACCCATACTAATTATTGAGTTCAAGAGTTTATGCCACATCCACTGCTATCAGGTGCATAAAATCCAGCACATAGCCATGAAATCTCCATAGACAAACATTGGCAATATAATGGCATCACATTGGCAGACCTTTGTGGCAACACTTTGGGGGAAGGCCTTTTCCAGTTCCAGTATGAAAGCGCCCCTGTACTCAAAGTGAGGTTCATAAAAACATGGGTTGATGAGTTTAGTGTGAAGGAAATTGAGTGGTCTGCAAAGAGCTCTAACCTCAACCCCACTGAACACCTTTTGGATGAACTGGAATGCCAATGGCGAGCCACACTTTCTTGTACAGTGCCTGAAGTCACAAATGCTTTTTTGGCTGAATGGTCTCAAATTCCAACAGACACACTCCAAAATCTTGTGGAAAACCTTCCCATAAGAGATACAGCTGTTATAGCTGCAAAGGAGGGGCCATCTCCATATTAATGTACATGTTTTTGGAATGGGATGTCCAACAATCTCATTTAAGTATGATGGTCAAGTATCCACATACATTTGACCATATAGTGTATCTCTGGGGTTCTGGAGCACAACAGGTTAATTGCACATGTCACATATTGTTATCACTAAACCCTTTTAAAAGGGAACAATCAACACACGGGCCCTTTATCTTGTGATGTAATTGCTAAACCCACAAAAACACTATTTTGTCAAGGATAATGCACATTTGATTTTTGGAGTATGACATCAGGAGATAGCCAATGTAGAAAATTATTATTATTATTATTATTATTATTATTATTAATAATGGCAGAATCATTTTAGTATTGTAGTCAGTATAAAAATCAAATCCGCCCGATATGCAAAAATTGTTATTTACCTTAAACTTTAGCCCCTAAAATGGCACAATCCCTGCTCACATATGATCACATACGATCAAGTTGATTGACACCCCCTGCTAGTGGCCAATTGGCCACAAATCTGCAGGGGGCAGCATTGCATAAGCAGTTCCCCAGAACTGCTAGTGCAATGTGTAATGCCGACAGCGTATGCTGTCGGCATTCAGCGATGTCGGGCGGACATATTTGCTACAGTGGATCATGTCCGTCCAACTCTTAATAAATCGGCCCCTAAATCTTTGTTTCCTTTAAGCCGCTACCGAATACGGCATAGCTACAGCTTCTGTTTTTGTATTGAAAAAAACAACAACTGTCTACCAGCTAGTAAACAATTGTGTGAATGGAAGTGAATGAATACCTTAGTGCCCTATAGGATAAAAACATATTTATAAAATATGATATTCACTGGTGCCTAAATTTTCTCCTGATATCTAAGCAAAATCATCCACCATTTTTAAAATGATGTGCATCAACTCTTGTCTGATGTGCATCAACTCTTGTCTGATGTGCGTTGAAACTGATTTTTTTTAGGGCATTATATTTTTTTCTGCGCCCTCCAGAAACATTTCTGGTGATTACAGTTTATGTTTACTTCTCAAAAAAACATAAAAGAAAAGTAAAAATAAAGTACTGTAATCATTTCAATTTGTTCTTTTAAAATCATGATAGAACATTTGGTAGATCTATTTTATACCCATAAAGAGGTCTATTAGAAATGCTTAGAAATATGCTGTTATTCAGATGGTATAATGCTTTTATCCTTGGAGATTTTACCTCCCGTAACCCAATGACAAACTGACGTCTGGTAAGCCTTTTAGTGTTTGCTTTTATTTCCTGTGCTTACCATTGTGCCCTGCATCATCAGTGCGTTTTACAGGTCCTCGTGTGGGCAATAAACAAACCTGGACTTTTACAGCTAAGAACAGATTTATCTTCATTATTCCAGACTGAATCCTGAATATGAAGCTATTGTGCTTGTACTTTGGTGCCAGGACTGAACACAAATCCAGTACAGTGTGTATAGCAGAAAAACCAAAGGGACACTCTCTGTAATATTCAATACTTTATTTATGATGACTTTGGGACGGCTACTTTTTTTTTCAATTTCAGACCATCCTTTCTAATAGCCAGGAGAGTGCATCTAATAAATTATCACTCCACGGGGGCCAAATTAATATTATAATTCTTTGTAACTGATGGCTTATTGTCACAGAGCATTAATAGAACCCTTTTTCTGTAATTAGTTTAGGTTATTATGTGACATTTCATGAATTCTGTGAGTCATTCCACAAGGTAAAAATGATCAAGGTGATATTTAGGCAACCATTTATCATATGAAATGACTTATCTTGTTTAACTAGTACCCCAGAAATATATTTTAAGATAAAATATGCTTGCCTGCTTACCACCCTCTTTTTATAGAAGCTTTGTGTTCTGAATCAGCATAGTTTCATCTGTAAGGATGTATTTTTTTACCTTGCTTTTTTCTGTGCACAGATTAAATTCAGTTTATTGCCCAATTTGTTCTTTATCAGATATTATATTTTATTGTTTAAATCACTAGTCACTTTCCTTCAAAGTATTTGATGGCAATATTGCAGATTTGTTATTCTTATTTCTTCTATATTGAGTAGCTAGACCTAGGAAAGTGCAGCATGACAAATTATGCCTTAAATGCTAATATTAGCTTATGGCATTGCTGAGAGAGACAATGAGCTCCATTTAACAAGAAGCGATAGCTGCTTCAGAGCCCCAGCGAGCATGAAACGTAAGTTAAGTAGTAGCGTTTGTAAGACCGCTGCTACTTAAGCTCTCTATTACACTTTAGGTGGTCGATTGCAATAATCTCGATCCAATAAAATTGAGATGATTGACAGTCCTCTCTTGTGCTTGATTAGCAGCCTGCAAGCAGGGGGCGGCATTGCACAACTGCGAGGCTGGGTGAGCAAGGTTCAAGACCATGAACCTCCTCCGCCCAGATTTTGATAAATGGAGCCCAATGAGAGGATATGACTATGGGTCTGGAATAACAAAGCCTCAAATATATACTGGGGCAATGGCTGACTGTGGCCCAGAGAGACTGCCACCAGCTGGAAGGGCACCAAAGGTTCTTCTTCAGAAAAATAGAAGCTGCTTTCTAAGATGGCTTACTGATAAACACAAATAACACAGTAAATGTAATAATGCCAGTCATGTATATTGTTACTTCTATCTGGAGGTAGCAGTGGTGTATTTATGTTTTGTGCTGCCCTAGGCACTCAAAATTCTGCTGCCTCCCTCTCAAAGGTTTTAGGTCTTTTTCCACTTAATATTATTTTGGGTCAGTGTGTAAAATCTTTTTGTTTTGTTTGTTTTTTTCATAAAATTCAAAAGAAAATGGGCTAGCAAAACACTTGCATACAGGTGGGTTGAATTACATGCATCTCATGGAGGGAGAGAGAGAGAGAGAGAGAGAGAGAGAGAGGAGAAAAGTGGTGAGGGAAAGAAAGGAGTGAATGAAGGGAGGGAGTTGAGAGAAAGAATGGAGGGAGGGAAAGAAGGGAGGGAGTTGAGGGAGGGAATGAGTTGAGGGAGAAAGGGAGGGAGAAAGGGAAAGAAGGGAGAGAGGAAGGGAGGGAAAGAAGAATACACTTTAAAACAATCACTGCCCTTTACATGCAACAGCATACAGTAATTACCATTATTCAAGAAATTAAACTTTTCAAGTGTCCATTTACTATTTACTCCATGAATGCAGAGAAAGCTAGCTATCCGTAGCTAACATACATTAGCACTGAGAGTTTATGATTGCATCCAGTCTGTTAGCTGCTAAGACCTGCAATAAGCACTGTGCTTGCAGACCCACCACAGCTGATAAAGGAAGGCAGCATATCGGCACAAATTCTTCTCATCCAGCCACACCTTGGAAGCATAGTCTCGGTCAAGTTTCGCACCAAGAACGCTTCCACTGCAAAAATGCAATGGTTTAAAGGAGAACTGCTTGTAAAAAGCGACCTTAATTAGTGCATGTGCCTTGTCTTCTCTGTAAAAGCCTTCACTTTATCGCTTACTGTACTGTGTGCTGACTTTTAAAGAGAGAGGATAGAACAGATGTGCTGCCCCTCCCAAATCTGCTGCCCTAGGCACCGGCCTTGTTGGCCTAGGCCCTAATACGCCCCTGGGAGGTAGCCATATTTATTAGGGAAAAATCTTTGTTATTGCCTAGCATGTGACAACATTCCGAACAGGCATTCAAGTCAAGAGCAGTTAGTGCCACTACCTACTAAAAAAGATGGCACTGTTTTTACTGGCCAAAATTTCATCATTGCACTGTATGTTATTGACAGCTAAGGTGGGTTGTAGAGTATCTTAGCTTTGTATACTAAGGTTCTTTGTAAACACAAAGGATTACATATGTGCTCCACTGGAATGAAACTACTAGGCTAGGTGTGTTATTAGCACAAATCATTTACAGCATATATCTGTGTGTGTTATTGTAAGCTAAGCAGGTAAATTCTCTTATCTATATAAAAGTAATACAAAGTTGTTATTAGGTGGTTATATAGGTTATATAGGTGGTAAATCGCCATAGAACAGGCTAAGAATGGTATGGAGCTGGTTGTTCGTTCTTGTGAGTATGTTTCTCTCTGTATGTATTTAGTCTCCCTAAAGGAAAAAAGGAAGAGGAATATGGCTACACCTCATTGACGAAGCCCAATGAAGGCTGAAATGATTGTCTGGGGTTGCTGTGTTCCTTGTTCAGAGAGGAACTGTCTGGTATTGCGGCGCTGAACTGACCATAATAGGCGGGATCAGATGGATATACTACAGAAAAGTTCTATTCTGTAAAAAGCATTACGGGGCTAAAAGGAAGCTGCACCCAGGTGGTAAATCACCTTAAACAGGCTAAAAATGGTATTGAGTTGGTTGTTTATTCCTGTGAGTGTGCTTCTCTCTGTATGTACAGGGAGTGCAGAATTATTAGGCAAGTTGTATTTTTGAGGATTAATTTTATTATTGAACAACAACCATGTTCTCAATGAACCCAAAAAACTCATTAATATCAAAGCTGAATATTTTTGGAAGTAGTTTTTAGTTTGTTTTTAGTTTTAGCTATTTTAGGGGGATATCTGTGTGTGCAGGTGACTATTACTGTGCATAATTATTAGGCAACTTAACAAAAAACAAATATATACCCATTTCAATTATTTATTTTTACCAGTGAAACCAATATAACATCTCAACATTCACAAATATACATTTCTGACATTCAAAAACAAAACAAAAACAAATCAGTGACCAATATAGCCACCTTTCTTTGCAAGGACACACAAAAGCCTGCCATCCATGGATTCTGTCAGTGTTTTGATCTGTTCACCATCAACATTGCGTGCAGCAGCAACCACAGCCTCCCAGACACTGTTCAGAGAGGTGTACTGTTTTCCCTCCTTGTAAATCTCACATTTGATGATGGACCACAGGTTCTCAATGGGGTTCAGATCAGGTGAACAAGGAGGCCATGTCATTAGATTTTCTTCTTTTATACCCTTTCTTGCCAGCCACGCTGTGGAGTACTTGGACGCATGTGATGGAGCATTGTCCTGCATGAAAATCATGTTTTTCTTGAAGGATGCAGACTTCTTCCAGTACCACTGCTTGAAGAAGGTGTCTTCCAGAAACTGGCAGTAGGACTGGCAGTTGAGCTTGACTCCATCCTCAACCCGAAAAGGCCCCACAAGCTCATCTTTGATGATACCAGCCCAAACCAGTACTCCACCTCCACCTTGCTGGCGTCTGAGTCGGACTGGAGCTCTCTGCCCTTTACCAATCCAGCCACGGGCCCATCCATCTGGCCCATCAAGACTCACTCTCATTTCATCAGTCCATAAAACCTTAGAAAAATCAGTCTTGAGATATTTCTTGGCCCAGTCTTGACGTTTCAGCTTGTGTGTCTTGTTCAGTGGTGGTCATCTTTCAGCCTTTCTTACCTTGGCCATGTCTCTGAGTATTGCACACCTTGTGCTTTTGGGCACTCCAGTGATGTTGCAGCTCTGAAATATGGCCAAACTGGTGGCAAGTGGCATCTTGGCAGCTGCACGCTTGACTTTTCTCAGTTCATGGGCAGTTATTTTGCTCCTTGGTTTTTCCACACGCTTCTTGCGACCCTGTTGACTATTTTGAATGAAACGCTTGATTGTTCGATGATCACGCTTCAGAAGCTTTGCAATTTTAAGAGTGCTGCATCCCTCTGCAAGATATCTCACTATTTTTTACTTTTCTGAGCCTGTCAAGTCCTTCTTTTGACCCATTTTGCCAAAGGAAAGGAAGTTGCCTAATAATTATGCACACCTGATATAGGGTGTTGATGTCATTAGACCACACCCCTTCTCATTACAGAGATGCACATCACCTAATATGCTTAATTGGTAGTAGGCTTTCAAGCCTATACAGCTTGGAGTCAGACAACATGCATAAAGAGGATGATGTGGTCAAAATACTTATTTGCCTAATAATTCTGCACACAGTGTATTTAGTCTCCCTAAAGGAAAAAAAGGGGCAACCAGACATGGACCCCTTGCTCAGTGTGCTTAGAGGAATATGGCTACACCTCACTGACGAAGCCCAATGAAGGCCAAAATGATCATCCCGTGTTGCTGTGTTCCTTGTTTAGAGAGAAATTGCCTGGTATTTCGATGCTGAACTGACTGTAATAGGCGGGATCAGACTGGTATACTACATGAAAGTTCTACTCTGTGAAAAGCATTACTGGGCTAAAAAGAAGCTGCACCCAGGTGGTAAATCACCATAGAACAGGCTGGTATTGAGCTGATTGTTCGTTCCTGTGAGTGTGCTTCATATATATGTTACATTAACATTATTATATATATATATATATATATATATATATATATATATATATATATATATATATATATATATATATATATATATATATATATATAAATGTGTTTAATAATAAAAAATAAAAAAAAATCTGTGTGAAGAATATTGGAATGTAAAATATGAGTAACAAGCAAGGATTTCATTTTTTAGTTCTAATGCAGTGTTGGATTAACACACATGCATAATTACTTATTTTAAGGCCCATTATGGAAATATTAAATATAAAATATTGAAAAAATAATAATTATGATTAATTCTTATAGATCCTGTAAAAAATAATAATAATAATATATATATTATCACTTCCCCATATATTACACTATTGCAGGGTTCGGCTGAATGCTTAAAGACACACAGAACGTAAGTGATAAAAAACTACCTTATATCCACTGTCCTAATAGCCAACAGAAATGCTTCCTATGTTATCCTGGACTCCTAATGACACTCTGATGGCAGAGGTGCAGGGAAGGAGATAGGCTGCTGTGTGTCAATTTACTATAAACAGGACAAAAGATACAGCAAACAATCAGTGCAGCTGATCTAACTGTTTGATTATGCACATCACCGGACTGGGAAAGCTGTTGGGGCAAATGGAGTTCTGTATTATTTAGTCTGACAACTTTCATATTTTTGCACAGTGTAGGAAGTGGTGTATGTTTAAAACTCATGCTAAAATCAGTAAACTGCAGATGATACATAGTGCCAAAATATCAAGATAACCGTCAGACTAAATAATGCAAAGATTCAAACAATAAATAATCTACAGTAGTAGCCAAGTAATCCCCCCTCTTTTACAACAAATCAGCACAGCTCCTTACCTAGTGTGGAGGAGCTGCTTGTAAGTCTTTTTTACTATTGATTTGTGGCAGTTTAAACATTGATCACTCAGAGAAGGTACAGCAGAGAGTCCCTTTCTAGACCTGCTCTGATCAAGCAGCGTACTTGCTGCACGCACAGCCTTACTGGCCACTCCTCCCATTAACTTGTGTCATACATGCCCCAGCTCAGCTGCTGCTCTGTAAATCTCCTGGAGGTGAAATTTCCAGGGACAAAAAACATCCAGGGACATACAACAAAATCCAGGGACTGTCCCTGGAAATCAGGGACTGTTGGCAACTAGATATTCACACTGGACTTTGTTAGTAGTGGGACTATGTTTCAATTTGTCTCCGATATGATATACCAAGTTATTCCCTGACTGAATCAGAGTTATCTGTCCTAAGGTTAAGGTGTCACAGTATGCTTTTTACTGCTACTAATATTGCAGGATTGATTTTATACTGCCTGTAACTTTACTGGTGCAGAGAGAGATGTCTATGATTGACAAGAAATTATTCAGGATAGACACATTGTTTTTTTCAGAAAACAAAAAAACGAAATAGATTTTGAAATGCTCTATGAGATGAAACAAACAAACAAAAAAACTATTCAAATGTCTCTTACTCATAACTAGATTCCCAATCACAACAAAGGTGTTACACTTCAACCCTGCTTCTGCTGGAACAAATACTGGCCAGAGACACCATGAAGGCTAAACATTTCAGGCTTCTAAATTTTTGATCTGGCTCCTAGATTTTTGATAAGATTTGTCACATCCTGACCTAGAAAATATTTTGTATGTGAACCACTGAAATGAGAATTTCATTTTTAGTATAAACAAAAAAATAAGATGATATAATCTGATATCCTCACATCTTATTTTTTAGTAAATTTCTTATAATCTTAAACAAGTGACTTTTTATAGAGCAACAACGTTACAATACTTTATAAAAAGTGTATTTGAATGTACTTTGTAGCAGAATAAGATCAGTGATTTTCAGATTGTTAGATTAAATGGACATTAAGGTAATTTTTAAAATGTATGCATTAGAAATGAATCTCTGTATTTCAAATCAGCATGCAAAATAAATGTCTAAAAGCAGTTAAAACAGTCATGTTAGGGGGGGCGGAGCCAACTGCCTAAGCTACCAGACGTGCTTCATAGGAGCTCCGGCTCTAAATTTTGGCATCAGGGGCCAAAATATAGGTTTATACATATTTGCAGAATCTGTTTGAAGACCCCTGCTAGCCTTCTTCATGAAGGATCCTGTTATCCAAGTATGGGAACTTTTATATCGTAATTGATACCAGTTTGAGCCTTATACTGCAGCCACGCAGTGGGAGACAACTAACAGAGTTTTTGAAAGGCATGTGAGTGTCATAGCGAACCGAACAGTTCATAACGTCTACATGCTGGCTTATTATTTGCACTTAGACAACTGATTTGAAGTATCGAGAACCGACTACGGTACGGATATCAGCAGTGGCCTTACCCTCTCTAAAAAAGAAAATGGCGGCCGAGATGGACAGTGAGCTGATAGCATGGGGCTATATTGAGGCCTCGTACAGACTACTAGAGGCGTTTTTACCTAAGCTCCTTCCCGCAACAGCCCATGGCCCTACGCCGGGTACCCAGGCTCTAGGAGGAAGTGAATCTCACAACGCAGCAGAAAACTACTTACCCGCCATCACTCCTACTTACCTGGCTGATGTCGACGCCGCACTGGTAGACCGGCAGAGAGTCTCCCTCTGTTCTCCTGCTAAGAGTCTGTCTGTGCTGGGTTCTTGCCGCGGCCATGGAGAGGCATTTAAGATTAGCCCGGGGAGCGACACAACACTGTCCCACTCGTGTGCAACGGGGGAGGTTCTAGGAGATATGGCAGCTCACTTTGCTCAGCATGTAGTACCCTGTAAGATGGAGGGTGTTCTCAGCGGTTGCCCGTTACGGCTGGCTCACCGATTACCACATCGCAAGAAACATAGCCATGAAGGTCTCATTGGTGGCTCAGTTGTGGGCTTGAAGGGATGGTGGCCATTGCTACGATCTGCGCAGCATGTGCGGTACAGTTCCTATGTACACAGAAGCGGCATCGGCTAAGCAGGGCACAGCCATCGCACTCATGGTGGGGATGGCATCAACGCCTTCTGGGACCTGTTTGCTTTGAGGCACCCACGATCCAGACGAACTTGAGAATTATTAACCTATGTTGAAGTGCAGTTTGGAGCCTTTGACACAGTATTCTGTTTTGTTAGACATATTTACCTTTGCCTTAGAGTTATTTTGCAAGCTTAATGTGACAAAACAGAAGTTAGACACAGGATGCATAAACTTTCCTGTCTATTGACCATATTTATGTGGACATCACCATAGTTATTGTTTGTTTATAAAGTTTCAAGTCTCAAGGGAAATATGTACCTCTTTGTGTTTTGTTCTTTTTTACTGCTCTTACCATCTATTACCATTTTGATAATTCAGGCCCTTATTATTGTTACTCTGTCTGAGAAACGGTTCCTTATTATACACTGTCTTGTCAATGCTCACTGATTCACTCTTAACGTGTTGCTATATAATGGGGGCATGTCGTGTCTTAAATATTTTAGTGTTTGATTCAACTGCTACATATGTGCAATTTCTTATATTTACAGGCTCCTTACTGTTTATTGGTACCCATAATGTTCTAAACTGAACCTACATGGTGCTCTCATAATTGCAGATCTCTACATCTTACGCATATGTTTGGAGTTTAGGTACAGTTTCTAGCTACGACTTATTGCTGCCAGCGGCCGGGGCAGCTTGTTGTCTATAATCTGCAAAAATATAGCTCCACAGATAAGTTTCAGCCATAGTCTCTTTAGGCATGTTTCTACCGTTATATTTATAATGATTATATAGCCATAGCAAAAGCAAGCGATTTAAATGCTAACCCAATGTGAATTTATAGGTAGGAGCACAGTAATTATGATACCTATTTAAGTTTGTGTGATAAGCAGACCTCAAACACTACATGATGACCTGTCTTCCAGTGCAGGCTGGACCTGCGCTAATTCCTTGATACTTAGCTCCTTGCTCCTATATCTTATATGACATAGCTACATAACCCCTGGTATTAAAAATATCCTGAATTCTTGGGATCCATTTAGCAGAATATAGTTTGGAAAGGCACAATTCTCTGACAATTTCCACTTAACACAATTAAATAACCACCTCCTTCCCCCCATATCTTGAATTCCGTATCTTGAATTCCATTTTCCATACCACATACTCCATACTCCACATCCCAATATACCTCCTTTGCTGGGAGGCTTGGTTGCACTGGTTTTTTTTTTTTTTTTTTTCACACCATACCCTACTGGTCCATTATTTGGGTAAAACTAGCAGGCTACCATATCATTTAACCTGGTGTCCCTCTTGGGCTTTGCAGGATTGCCCAGTATATATTCCGCTTAATAATATAAACTACCTAGTGTCGAAGCTATCACCTTAAGTTCTCAAAGCTTCTTTATACAGGACACAGCATTGACCTACCATATAAATAACCTGTTCTTATTTATCCTCTAATAACCCATGAGCCCTCGCTACTTTCAACACAGACTCTGAGCCCTGCTCAGGTATTTAGACTATCATCTTCACTCTACCACCTCCCCCCCCTTCCATTTTAATGTACCTCATAAGATAGGAAGGCTAAATACGCGGCTTATCTTGCTAATGCCGCACCTCCACAACTTTTAACATTACCTACTGATTAAGTATGCTAAATTCTTTCTTTCCCTATTTTGAACTAGTATCTAGATTAGGCCCGACAGTGGCCCATTGAGTTGTCAGAAAGATGTACCTTGCTATTAATATTTTACATGTATTAGGTTACCTTGTCTATATGCATTTATGTTATCTTGTCTACTTAATTCAATTTACACAAAAGATCTCTCAACTATTAAAATTACCAGGATATAACATATAACACTAAATATCCCAAATTTATACACAACTTTACCAAGTTTTTTACCGTTATACTACCCTATATTTCTATACGAGGCGTTATTAAATGTATATAAAAAGAGGTTCTCACTTAGAGATCCAAAAGTGGTCTCTCCGCTAGACATAGCCCCCTACCTATGGTTCTGTGTCTATTAATGGGGTCCAAGAGTGGCCTCTTTTGTTAGTTAGGAGGCATACAGAATGTTAGGCATAACACTTGTATAATATGCTTCTGCATTCTCCCTTTTAGAATTGTATTATGCTGTCGCACAGAATTGTACTATATGTTCCCAGCATTTCATTATCACCTTGTATGTTTTTCATATCTTATGTATGCCTTTTTCAGAACCTCAATAAAAATAATAAAAAAATAAAAAAAACAGTCATGTTAGAAACTATGTACTGTTTTGTAGGCCCTGAACATACTCCTTAAAAATCGACTATAATTTTGTTTCTTACTTCCTTTGATGTGGCCATTTAGGAATGGATAGCGCTATTAGCAAGCTCATTGCATTTGTATTACAAGTGGTGACTGAGTTAAAGGGACACTGTACCTTAAAAATGATTTGCCCTTAATGTGTTTCAAAGGACTTGTTATACTTACTTACTTAAATTTATTTATGTATTTGAAATATCTGTTTTTCTCTTCACCATCATCTAGTACATGCCCATAACAATGGGCTGAGCCTCTAAGTAAAACTGACCTGCTTATGTTATTTATGTATTGAAATGCTAGTTATGGTATGGCTGTGGGGTTGAATAAAAACAAGTAGCTATTTCACATACAAAATCTCTCCCTCATATCTCCAGCAGAAGATTAATTGGTGCTATTGTCTCATGTTTCTATAGCCTTTCTACAGAGAAAATGATTGTTATTCATATATGCAGTAGGTGGGAATACAACAGGCAACAATTGCTTTTTCAAATAACAAATAAAGGTAAACGAGCTGTTTGCAAACAATTAAATACACTCCAGCAGGTAAAATTGACCATTGGGAACACATTAAAGGGGAGTACATTGTCCCTTTAAGTGATGTGCATCTGTACAATCCAAAAGAGACCAGAAGTAAATTATTATCACTTGCTAATGTGCTTTACAAAACACATGAAAATGTTAATTAAATAAATAATTTAAGTTTTTATTTGACTTAATACTTAGGAAACAAACGTTTCATAAATAAAAGAAGGTTTTGTGGTAGAATTAAAGGGACAAGTACCTGGGAAGAGTTCAAAGGTGTATGTGTGTTTATGTGAATGTGTTTATACATATATACTGTATATGTGTGTGTGTGTGTGTGTGAGAAGTTGTTTATACATACATTTCAATGAAATAGTATAACATGGAACTAAATGAAGAACTCCACTATGATTTGAGTAGATTTTTTGAGCTCCATTGGCTTAGCACTCAGGCGTTATCTGACATGAATTTTTCTTCACGTCCCTAAATTTATGTGACCTGTAGCTTTTAGCACACACACTAGACTATCGCTTGAGCAGTAAAAATAACTCTGTGCTTTTAATATGAGCACAAAAATGGAGCTAACAGTTTTGCGCTACACTTGTAGTCTAGGCCATTATGGAGAACAACATTTTGAGTCCCTTTAAGAGTAATCAGTGCTGTAGACTCTACATTATTCAGCTGCTAAAAATACAATTATACTTTCCCAAGGTTTTGTAACCTCTGTGTAAGTGATTTTCAAATGTAACCAAGTCGAACCAAATTGACTAATTTAATGGATATAGTTTAACATTTTGTGAACATCCTGGTAAATGAGATAAGAAATTTATATTAATTTACTATTGTACTTAAACATGGCTCTGACAACACAGTGGTGCCTGACTGCAAATTCCCAGAAACATAAAAATCCCTAACTGAAGAGCAACTATGCATGATTAAACATGTATAGAAAAGGCTATTTGTAAAAGCCATCAACCCTCACTATGGATCTTGTAAATTGATATAGATGCTGTGGGAAAGGGTATTGCAATAAAAATACACTTTCAGTATCAAGTTATTTGGACTCTGCTTTTTATAAATGATTTCATTTATCTAAGATGTAAACGTTGTCAGGGCTAGGACTGTCCTGTGTGTCACTATAAATCTGTGTGGGTCCCTGAGACTCCATCCACACGTCATATTGCCTCTGCTTTAGACTCCTGGACTCAGATGCTAACCTGGAAACGCTGGGAGCCCAGTATTCTTACAAGGAAAACTGGGCAGGTAAAATGAATTGGTCATGTGATTGATAGAACATACTGCTAGCATAATGAGATTCCCTTATTTACTGAGACCCGCGGTTTGGCGCAGTTATACAAGCAGTATGTCATATCAAGTCTGCTAATTATCAAACAGGGTACCAAGTCTGGGGAGTAGCTTTTGTTTAATATCAGCTCTGGTAGCATCCATGGGTAGTCACGGAAGTGATAGGGGTCCAGTGAGCAGTGAACAAAGTGATTGCAGCTTGTTTACATATTGTATAACTCTTGGAGGACCTTGTTGGGACTAAAGTGACTTTGGATTACAGAAACTCGGTATATTCAAATGCACTAACTGGGGATGACTGGTTCATTGGGGAATATTTAAATAAGGGGACTGTACACAATGTGTATTTAAATATGTGGAAAATTATGTATAAGAGACAGAGATTGTATTCAAATGGACAGTATAAATTCCTCATAACTCTTAAAAGGATAGGAAAGTCAAAATTACAATTTCATGATTCAGATAGAGCATGTCATTTTTAGACACTTTAAAATGTATTTATTTTTTTAAAATGTATGTTGTTCTCTTGGTATACCTTGGCCTAGATTTAGAGTTTGGCAGTAGCCATCAAAACCAGCGTTAGAGGCTCCTAACGCTGGTTTTTACCGCCCGCTGGTATTTGGAGTCAGTCAGGAAAGGGTCTAATGCTCACTTTGCAGCCGCGACTTTTCCATAACGCAGATCCCCCTACGCCATTTGCGTATCCTATCTTTTCAATGGGATCTTTCTAACGCCGGTATTTAGAGTCTTGGCTGAAGTGAGAGTTAGAAATCTAACGACAAAACTCCAGCCGCAGAAAAAAGTCAGTAGTTAAGAGCTTTCTGGGCTAACGCCGGTTTATAAAGCTCTTAACTACTGTGCTCTAAAGTACACTAACACCCATAAACTACCTATGTACCCCTAAACCGAGGTCCCCCCACATTGCCGCCACTCTATTAAAATTTTTTAACCCCTAATCTGCCGCTCTGTACACCGCCGCCACTTACGTTATCCCTATGTACCCCTAATCTGCTGCCCCTAATACCGCCGACCCCTACATAATATTTATTAACCCCTAATCTGCCGCCCCCGCTATCGCTGACACCTGCATATTTTTTTAACCCCTAATCTGCCGCTCCGTACACCGCCGCAACCTACATTATATCTATGTACCCCTAATCTGCTGCCCCTAACACAGCCGACCCCTATATTATATTTATTAACCCCTAATCTGCCGCCATCAACGTCGCCTCCACCTACCTACAATTATTAACCCCTAATCTGCCGACCGGACCAAACCGCTACTATAATAAATGTATTAACCCCTAAAGCTAAGTCTAACCCTAACCCTAACACCCCCCTAAATTAAATATAATTTAAATCTAACGAAATAAATTAACTCTTATTAAATAAATTATTCCTATTTAAAGCTAAATACTTACCTGTAAAATAAACCCTAATATAGCTACAATATAAATAATAATTATATTGTAGCTATTTTAGGATTAATATTTATTTTACAGGTAACTTTGTATTTATTTTAACCAGGTACAATAGCTATTAAATAGTTAAGAACTATTTAATAGCTAAAATAGTTAAAATAATTACAAAATTACCTTTAAAATAAATCCTAACCTAAGTTACAATTAAACCTAACACTACACTATCAATAAATAAATTAAATAAACTACCTACAATTACCTACAATTAAACCTAACACTACACTATCAATAAATTAATTAAATACAATAACTACAAATAACTACAATTACATAAACTAACTAAAGTACAAAAAATAAAAAAGAACTAAGTTACAAAAAATAAAAAAATATTTACAAACATTAGAAAAATATTACAACAATTTTAAACTAATTACTCCTACTCTAAGTCCCCTAATAAAATAACAAAGACCCCCAAAATAAAAAAATGCCCTACCCTATTCTAAATTAAATAAGTTCAAAGCTCTTTTACCTTACCAGCCCTGAAAAGGGCCATTTGCGGGGCATGCCCCAAATAATTCAGCTCTTTTGCCTGTAAAAAAAAACATACAATACCCCCCCCAACATTATAACCCACCACCCACATACCCCTAATCTAACCCAAACCCCCCTTAAATAAACCTAACACTAAGCCCCTGAAGATCTTCCTACCTTATCTTCACCATGCCAGGTTCACCGATCCGTCCTCCCAAGTCTTGATCCAAGCCCAAGCGGGGGCTGGCGATCCATAATCCGGCTGAAGTCTTCTATCAAGCCGCGGCTGAAGAGGTCCAAAAGAGGCTCCAAAGTCTTCATCCTATCTGGGAAGAAGAGGAGATCCGGACCAGCAACCATCTTGATCCAAGCGGCATCTTCTATCTTCATCCGATGACGAACGGCTCCATCTTGAAGACCTTCAGCGCGGATCCATCTTCTTCTTCCGACGTCCAACTGAAGAATGAAGGTTCCTTTAAGGGACGTCATCCAAGATGGCGTCCCTCGAATTCCGATTGGCTGATAGGATTCTATCAGCCAATCGGAATTAAGGTAGGAAAATTCTGATTGGCTGATGGAATCAGCCAATCAGATTCAAGTTCAATCCGATTGGCTGATTGGATCAGCCAATCAGATTGAGCTTGCATTCTATTGGCTGTTCCGATCAGTTTTTGTAATTATTTTAACTATTTTAGCTATTAAATAGTTCTTAACTATTTAATAGCTATTGTACCTGGTTAAAATAATTACAAATTTGCCTGTAAAATACATATTAATCCTAAAATAGCTACAATATAATTATTATTTATATTGTAGCTATATTAGGGTTTATTTTACAGGTAAGTATTTAGCTTTAAATAGGAATAATTTATATAATAAGAGTTAATTTATTTTGTTAGATTTAAATTATATTTAATTTAGGGGGGTGTTAGTGTTTGGGTTAGACTTAGCTTTAGGGGTTAATCCATTTATTAGAGTAGCGGCGAGATCCGGTCGGCAGATTAGGGGTTAATTATTGTAGGTAGCTGGCGGCGACATTGTGGGGGGCAGATTAGGGGTTAATAAATATAATATAGGGGTCGGCGGTGTTAGGGGCAGCAGATTAGGGGTACATAGGTATAATGTAGGTTGCAGCGGTGTACGGAGCGGCAGATTAGGGGTTAATAATAATATGCAGGTGTCAGCGATAGCAGGGGTGGCAGATTAGGGGTTAATACATATAATATAGGGGTCGGCGGTGTTAGGGGCAGCAGATTAGGGGTTAATAGGGATAATGTAGGTTGCGGCGGTGTACCGAGCGGCAGATTAGGGGTTAAAAAAAATATGCAGGTGTCAGCGATAGCGGGGGCGGCAGATTAGGGGTTAATAAGTGTAAGGTTAGGGTTGTTTAGACTCAGGGTACATGTTAGAGTGTTAGGTGCAGACGTAGGAAGTGTTTCCCAATAGAAAACAATGGGGCTGTGTTAGGAGCTGAACGCTGCTTTTTTGCAGGTGTTAGGTTTTTTTTCAACTCAAATGGCCCCATTGTTTTCTATGGGGGAATCGTGCACGAGCACGTTTTTGAAGCTGGCCGCGTCCGTAAGCAACGCTGGTATTTAGAGTTGCAGTGGCGGTAAATATGCTCTACGTTCCCTTTTTTGGAGCCTAACGCAGCCATTCTGTGAACTCTAAATACCAGCGATATTTAAAAGGTGCGGGGGAAAAAAGCATGCGTAGCTAATGCACCCCTTTGGCCGCAGAACTCTAAATCTAGCCGCTTGTTTTTACATACAGTTGCAAGAAAAATATTGTGAACCAATTGGAATTACCTGTATATATATATATATATATATATATATATATATATATATATATATATATATATATATATATATATATATATATATATATATATATATTAATTACTAATAAAATTTGGTCTAATCTTCATCTAAGTCACAATGATAGTCAAACACAATCTAACTAAACTTATAACACACAGGCACTTGTACTTTTCATTTTTTTTAAGATATTGAGTAATTATTCACAATCCAGGCTAGAAAATCTAAGTGAATCTCTGTATAAACAACTTCTTCAAAAGTTATTTGGTGTCAGGTGTTTCAATTAAGGAGATAAGAATGGAAGTGTGGGTTGCACAGGTGCCCTGCCCTATAAATAATGGCACACAAAGTCTGGTTTCTAACAGATCTGTTCTTCTCAAGAAAGATTGGTTAGTGTGAACCATGGCTCGACCCCCAACAACTTTCACAGGACCTTAGAAAACACATTATAGAGATAAACTAAGCTGGTAAAGGTTAAAAAAAAGCATTCCTAACTACCTGTGTGTTCATCAGTCCATGGTAGGACAAACAAATAAAGAAAATGCATGACTGTTGCTACTCTTCCTAGGAGCACAATGGGAAATCTGAAAGAGATGAGAAAGAACCATTGGGTAACAGCAAAATACCTAAAGAAAACTACAAAATGTGACATTTTTTGTTCATGTGTCCACTATAAGAAAACAATTGAACAAGAATGGTGTTCATGGAAGAAAACCACTGTTATCTGAAAAAACATTGCAGTACATCTCATGTTTGCCAAAGACACCTGTGTGTTCCAGAATGCTTCTGGGAAAATGTGCTGTAGACAGATGAGACAAAGGTTAAACCTTTTGTCAAAAGTAAAAGGGCACTGCACACTCACACCAAACCATTATCCCAACTGTAAAACAGGGTGGAGGGTTATCATTGTTTGCAGCTGCCTCAGGGCCTGGACCCCTTGCAATAATCAAGGGAACAATTAATTCAAAATTGTGTTAAGACATTTTACAGGAGAATGTCAGGGCAGCATTCCATGACCTCAAGCTATAGAGAGTTGGGTGATGCAACAAGACAATGAGGCCTATTTACCAAGTCGTCAACCGCAGCGTAATTGTGGTGAGCCTGATTCCCCTTATTTATCAAAGCCTACAGACCGGTAAAAGTTGAAATTTGTGACATAACATACGATCCGCCGGTCTCAGTCTGACACAGATTGATGCTTACGTCACTACAGGTGTTCCGAATGCAAATTCGGCACTATCTGACAATTTTTGCTAGCTAACAAATATCTACCAGGTATGCTCACCACTATTCCAGACCAGCGTTCCTGGTCGCCCTGAAGGCCGCGGATGCTATAGGAATCAATGGGAGTCTGAAAACAGCAAAAGCTTATGTTCGCTGCTGCCCGATATCCCATTGATTTCTATGGGGGAGAATAAAAGTTATGTTTACACCTAACACCCTAACATGTACCCCGAGTCTTAATACCCCTAATCTGCCGCCCCCTACACTGCCGCCATCTACATTATACTTATTAACCCCTAATCTGCCATCCCCGACATTGCCGCCACCTACATTATACTTATTAACCCCTAATCTGCCGCCCGACACTGCTGCCACCTACATAAAGTTATTAACCCCTATTCCGCCACTCCCGGACCCCGCCGCCACCTACATAATGTTATTAACCCCTATACCGCTGCTCCCTGAGCCCACCACAACTAAATAAATGTATTAACCCTAAACCCCTGGCCTCCCACATCACTACCACTTACTAAACCTATTAACCCCTAAACCGCCAGCCCCCCACAACGCCATAAACTAAATTAACCTATTAACCCCTAAACCTAACAACCCGCTAACTTTACATTAAAATTACAAAATCCCTATCTTATAATAAATTTAAACTTACCTTTAGATTTAAATTAAACTATCTTAAACTAATAATTAATCTACCCTAACTATTATACTAAAATTACATTAAACTATATTAAACCATTAATTAATCTACCCTAACTTTTAGACTAAAATTAATTAAACTATATTAAACTAATAATTAACCTACCCTAACTGTTATACTAAAATTACATTAAACTACAAATTAAATAAAATATATTACATAGTTAAAAACCTAACCCTACTCAAATAATTTAAATCCACAATTAAAAATTACAAAGTTACAAAAAACTAACAACTAAGTTACACAAAATAACAAACACTAAGTTACAACAAAAAATAAACACTAAGTTACACAAAATAAAAAATAAATGATCAAATATTTAAACTAATTACACCTAATCTAAGAGCCCTATGAAAAAAAAAAAACCCAAAATAAAAAAAACCTAGCCTACAATGAACTACCAATGGCCCTTAAAAGGGCCTTTTGTGGGGCATTGCCCCAAAGAAATCAGTTCTTTTACCTGTAAATAAAAAATACAAATACCCCCCAACAGTAAAACCCACCACCCACACAGCAAACCCCCCAAATAAAAACCTATCTAAAAAACCTAAGCTCCCCATTGCCCTGAAAAGGGCATTTGTATGGGCATTGCCCTTAAAAGGGCATTTAGCTCTTTTTCAAAAGCCCAAACCCTAATCTAAAATTAAAACCCACCCAATAAACCCTTAAAAAAGCCTAACACTAACCCCGAAGATCCACATACAGTTTCTGAAGAGCCGACATCCATTCTTAACGAAGCGGCAGAAGTCCTCATTGAAGCCGGCAGAAGTCTTCATCCAATCGGGCCAATGTCTTCATCCAGACTGCATCTTCTATCTTCATCCATCCAACGCGGAGCGGCTCCATCTTCAAGACATCCGGCGCAGAGCATCCTCTTCTTACGACGTCTTCTTCCAAATGAAGGTTCCTTTAAATGACGTCATCCAAGATGGCGTCCCTTAGATTCCGATTGGCTGAGAGAACAGTCAATAGAATGCGAGCTCAATCCTATTGGCTGATCCAATAAGATTCTTTCAACCTTAATTCCGATGGGCTGATAGAATTCTATCAGCCAATTCAGAATCTAAGGGACGCCATCTTGGATGACGTCACTTAAAGGAACCTTCATTGGCCGGGAGTCGTCAGAAGAAGAGGATGCTCCACGCCGGATGTCTTGAAGATGGACCAGCTCTGCACTGGATGGATGAAGATAGAAGATGCCGCCTGGAGGACCACTTCTCCCGGCTTCGATGAAGACTTCTTCGTTGAGGAATTCTTGCCGCTTCGCTGAGGACTTCTCCCGGCTTCGTTGAGGATGGATGTCGGCTCTTCAAAACTGTAAGTGGATCTTCAGGGGTTAGTGTATTTTTAAGGGTTTATTGGGTGGGTTTTAGTTTTAGATTAGGGTTTGGGCAGCAATAGAGCGAAATGCCATTTTAAGGGCAATGCCCATACAAATGCCCTTTTCAGGGCAATGGGGAGCTTAGGTTTTTTTAGTTAGGGTTTTATTTGGGGGGTTGGTTGTGTGGGTGGTGGGTTTTACTGTTGGGGGGTGTTTGTATTTTTTACAGGTAAAAGAGCTGATTTCTTTGGGGCAATGCCCCGCAAAAGGCCCTTTTAAGGGCTATTGGTAGTTTATTTTAGGCTAGGGTTTTTTTTATTTTGGGGGGGCTTTTTTTATTTTGACAGGGCTATTAGATTAGGTGTAATTAGTTCAAATATCTTGTAATTTGTATTTAATTTAGGTAATTAATTTAATAGTATTGTAAGGTTAGGCGTTAGTGTAAGACAGGTTAGGTTTTATTTTACTGGTAAATTTGTATTTATTTTAGCTAGGTAGTTAGTAAATAGTAAATAACTATTTAGTAACTATTCTACCTAGTTAAAATAAACACAAACTTGCCTGTAAAATAAAAATAAACCCTAAGCTAGATACAATGTAACTATTAGTTATATTGTAGCTAGCTTATGGTTTATTTTATAGGTAAGTATTTAGTTTTAAATAGGAATTATTTAGGTTATGATAGTAGGTTTTCTTTAGATTTATTTTAATTATATTTAAGTTAGGGGGTGTTAGGGTTAGACTTAGGGTTAGGGGGTTAATAAATTTAGTATAGTGGCAGTGACGTTGGGGGCGACAGATTAGGGGTTAATAAATGTAGGTAGGTGGCAACGATGTTAGGGACAGCAGATTAGGGGTTAATAATATTTAACTAGTGTTAGCGAGGCGGTAGTGCGGTGGTTTAGGGATTAATATGTTTATTCTAGTGGCAGTGATGTCCAGAGCGGCAGATTAGGGGTTAATTTTTTTATTTTAGTGTTTGCGATGCGGGAGGGCCTCGGTTTAGGGTTTAATAGGTAGTTTATGGGTGTTAGTTTACTTTTTAACACTTTAGATATGAGTTTTATGCTACAGCTTTGTAGTGTAAAACTCATAACTACTAACTTTAGAATGCGTTACGAATCTTGCGGGATAGGCTATACCGCTCACTTTTTGGCCTAAAAAAAAAGCTTGTAATCACGGCAATGGAAGTCTCATTGAAAAAAGACTTTATGAAAATTGCGTAAGTTAATTTGCGGTACGGTCAAAAAAGTGTGCGGGACAGCTGTACCTACAAACCTCATAATAGCAGCGGTAGTGAAAAAGCAGCGTTATGAGCCTTAATGCTCCTTTTTTTACTCATAACGCAAAACTCGTAATCTAGCCGTTAGTGTTTGTTATTTATTGTAACTTAATAGTTAGTTTTCTGTAACTTTGTAATTTTTTATAGTAGATTTAAATTATTTGAGTAGGGTTAGGTGTTTAAATATGTAATATAGTTAATTTAATTTGTAGTTTAATGTAATTTTAGTCTAATATTTAGGGTAGGTTAATTATTAGTTTAATGTAGTTTAATTTAAATCTAAAGGTAAGTTTTAATTTATTATAAGATAGGGATGAGTTAATATTTAATATAAAGTTAGCGGGTTGTTAGGTTTAGGGGTTGAAAAGGTAATAGGTTAATTTAGTTTATGGCGATGTGGGGGGCTGGTGGTTTAGGGGCTAATAGGTTTAGCAAGTGGTAGTGATGTGGGAGGCCAGAGGGTTAGGGGTTAATACATTTAGTTAGTTGCGGTGGGATCTGGGAGTGGCTGAATAGGGGTTAATAAGTTTATTAGAGTTGCGGCAGGCTCCGGGAGCGGCAGGATAGGGGTTAATACATTTATTAGAGTTGCAGGGGGCTCCGGGAGCAGCGGAATAGGGGTTATCAACTTTATTAAAGTTGCGGCAGGGTCGGGGAGTGGCGGGATAGGGGTTAAACAGTTTAGTATAGTGGCGGTGTTTAGTGACAATATATAAATAAAGTTGGGAAAAAGCCGAATAGCAGCAAGATCGATAACTGTTAGTTAACAACAGTCCGCTGCTCATTGCCCCGTACTTGGTGCGCGGCTTTTTGACAGCTTTTTATATAAATATAGAGAGCGTATTCAGGTCTGCGGCCGCAATGTTAGGCGATGTTAGGCAAGCGTATTGGTGCCGTAGAATACAAGAAAGTTGACGGCTTGATAAGTAGGCCTCAATGACTCAAAGCACACAAGTAAATCAACTAAAGGATGGCTGAAAAAGAAGAAGATACATTTTTTTTGGAATGGCCAAGTCAGAGTCAACCTAATTGACATGCTGTAGCTTGACATGAAGAGGGTTGTGCAATCACAACAATCCAGAAATATTGATGAACTGAAACAGATTTGTTGGTCCAAAAATCATCCTCAAATTGTGCAAGTTTTATAATTAGATACGGGAAACATTTGGTGGAGGTTGCTGTTGCTATTGCTAAAGGAGGATCTATAATTTACTAAATTCAAGGGTTTACTTACTTTTTTCCAGCCTGCAGAGTGAATGATTAGTGTCTCCAATAAAAATGTGAAAACTACAACTGTTTGTGTGCTCTTAGTTTAGTCAGATTGTGTTTGTCTACAATTGTGACTAACCTTTTTCTTGCAACTCTATCCTACACTACATTACACCAGTAATTCATTGCTGCTCTGGAGTTGTTTTTTACTATGTGTTTAATCCCCTTGCTGGGTATAAACACACAGTCATAAAAACAATAGTGCAATAATAAAGTGTTGTAACATACACTATATGGTCATATGTTTGTGGACATTTGACCATCACACCTATATGAGCTTGTTGGACATCCCATTCCAAAACAATGGACATTAATATGGAAATAGGCCCACTTTGTGGCTATAACAACTGTAACTCTTCTAGAAAGGTTCTCCACAAGATTTTGGAGTGTGTCTGTGGGAATGTGTGTCCATTCAGCCAAAAGAGCATTTGTAAGATCAGATGAGAAGGTCTTGCTCAGAAGAAGTATTACAATTCATCCCAAAAGGGTTCAATGCCGTTGAGATCAGGTCCTCCATACCAAACCCATCAAACCATGTCTTCATTGACCTCACTTTTTGACAAAATTGGAGGAACCCAATAGCCTAAAATGTCTTTGTATCCTGTATCATTAAATTTACTTTTCATTGAAACTAATGGACGTAGCACAAACCCTGAAAAAAAGCCCTAGACCATTATCCCTCCTCTATTTAACTTTACAGTAAGCACTATGCCTTCCAGTAGGTAGTGTCCAGCACATGCTAGTTTCTTGCATAATCAATTATATGTGAAAATACAATATAGATTAAGGCAACTACAAATAGCAACAAAAGGCACATATAGAGTGAGCATTATTCTGCATATTATATTCAGCTGTAAATGTATTCAAGTGAAATTGATACTGTGAGAATGTGTGCGCTCATATTATGTTCAAAGTTAAAGGGCCACTAAACCCAAAATCTTTCTTTCATGATTCAGATAGAGAATAGAAATATAAACAACATTACAATTTACTCCTATTATTTATTTTGCTTCATTTTTTTAGATATCCTTAGTTGAAGAAAAAGCAATGCACATGCTGAGCCAATCACACAAGGCTTCTATGTGCAGCAACCAATCAGCAGCTACTGAGCATATCTGCTTTTCAAAAAAGAATATCAAGAGAATAAAACAAATTAGATAATATAAGTAAATTAGAAAGATGTTTAAAATTGCATTCTCTTTCTAAATCATGAAAGAAAAAATGTGGGTGTCATGTCCCTTTAAGTTGTTAGTGGAATGTGGGTTTTAGTTTTTTAAATATTTTTTAAATGTGTTAAAGGGATAGAAAAGTCAGAATTAAACTTCAGATAGAGCATGTAATTTTAAGACACTTTTAAATTTACTTATATTTTCAAATGTGCTTCGTTCTCTTAGTATCCCTTGTTTAAAAAGAATACGCACATATCCTACACTAGTGAGAGCTAGTTGCTGATTGGTGCTGCATATATTTGTCTCTTTAGATTGGCTAACTAGATATGTTTAGCTAGCTGCTAGTAGTGCAATGCTGTTCCTTCACCAAAGGATAAAAAGATAATGAAGCAAATTTGATAATAGACATAATTGGAAAGTTTCCTGTCCCTTTAAATACATTCTTAATATTATTTGTAATGCTGTTATTCTGCAAAGCAAAACCTTGTTTGGTACAGTAAGAGTGTCATGTTTGTTAGCTTTGTGTGGCTCTTTTGTTTCAATAAAGCGGCGGTTTCACTTTCAACAGTCTATGGGGTCTATTTAAGAAGCAGCAGATGCTGCCTCCGACCCACTCTGCTTCAGTTCCGGCTGAAGCGGAATTTAAGAAGCAGCGGTCCTAAGAGGTGGCGGACAGCAATCCGCCCGATTGAATACGATCAGGTTGATTGACACCCCCTGCTAGCGGCCGATTGGCGTATGCTGTCGGCATTTATCGATGTGTGGCAGACATGATCGGATCATGTCCGTCCGCACATTAATAAATGGACCCCCATGAATTGAAAAAATCCTGTTATTGAAGATGGTGTTGTGTCCATTTCCTTCTACCAGATATTAACTTACTGCATTGTTCTTGATTGTAGACCAAAATCTTGTGAAAGCGAAAAATGCTTTAAACTCAATCAATTATTAACAAGTGTGAAACCAGTCATATTACCGTATTAACCTTAAAAACATGACTGCTATACCCATAATGTCACTATTGAAATGGCTTCATAATAAATTAACACATCACTATGGTTTAGGAACACTATAGATTAATTATAACACTTCAGGTATTATTGTTCTTACATACTTTATAAAGGGATTGATCTAAAAACCTTTAATTTAATATCTACAGCTGCCATTAGGCTATAGCTTTTGTCATTTTTGTTCCTTTTTTCCTTTACCAGAGCTTTTCCATTTAGTTAAAGTTTCACAAGATAATTGAATCCCCATTCGGCCACAGTGGTTAGCCATGCATTTGTACTACAAGCAAAAGTTTCTGCTTTGTGCTCATAAGTGAAAGTATAGGGAGTGCTATCGCTAGATTGCCATTTTGTTTTTTACTTGTAATACAGATTTGAGAGGAAAAATAATTGCAATATAATTTGCGTCCACTTCGATTCTAGGGGCCCGATGATCTAAAGATCTCTGGGCTGGCAAGATTATTAACCCCTTAAGGACCAAGGACGTACGCCACAC
Source organism: Bombina bombina (assembly GCF_027579735.1). NCBI lineage: Eukaryota > Metazoa > Chordata > Amphibia > Anura > Bombinatoridae > Bombina > Bombina bombina. The sequence continues at coordinate 650,119,143 of NC_069500.1, read as the reverse complement.
GTCCTCAAAAAAAATACAGTTAATGACCGAGGACGTGTGGCGTACGTCCTTGGTCTGGAAAGCAGCTGGAAGCGATCCTGCTCGCTTCCAGCTGCTTTCCGGTTATTGCAGTGATGCCTCGATATGGAGGCATCCTGCAATAACCCCCCTTGGCCATCCGATGCAGAGAGAGCCACTCTGTGGCCCTCTCTGCACCGGACATCGGTGGCCGGTATCGTTGGTGGGTGGGAGCAAGTCTGGGAGGCGGGTGGGCGGCCATCGATGTGCCCAGTGGAGTGGAGGGGGGCGGGATCGGGGGCGGGAGGGGCGGGAGCGCACACGGGAGCGCGCGCGTGCACGGGGGCGGCGGGTGGGCGCGTGCACGGGGCGGGAGTGGGAGGGAACCACTACACTACAGAAAAAAAAAGTTTCAAAAGTACAACAAAATAACTTTTTCAAAGCTGTAAATAAACAGCTAAGAGATGTGGAAGGGGTGGGGGGTTGATCTTGGGGGGGGGAAGCTACACTGCAGAAAAGGTTGTTTTTTTTTAAAAAGGCACATTTTTTCACTAAACTGGGTACTGGCAGACAGCTGCCAGTACCCAAGATGGCGCCCATTAAGGCAGAGGGGGAGGGTTAGAGAGCTCTTTGGTGGGGGATCAGTAAGGCTGGGGGCTAAGGGGGGATCCTACACAGCAGCATATGTAAATATGCTAAAAAAAAACACACAAAAAAAGCCCAAATATAGCTTTTATTTTAGTACTGGCAGAGTTTCTGCCAGTACTTAAGATGGCGGGGACAATTGGGGGGTGGGGGAGGGAAGAGAGCTGTTTGAGAGGGATCAGGGGGTCTCATGTTTCAGGTGGGAGGCTGAGCTCTACACTAAAGCTAAAATTAACCCTGCAAGCTCCCTACAAGCTACATAATTAACCCCTTCACTGCTAGCCATAATACACGTGTGAAATGCAGCGGCATTTGGCGGCCTTCTAATTACCAAAAAGCAACGCCAAAGCCATATATGTCTGCTATTTCTGAACAAAGGGGATCCCAGAGAAGCATTTACAACCATTTGTGCCATAATTGCACAAGCTGTTTGTAAATGATTTCAGTGAGAAACCTAAAATTGTGAAAAATTTAACGTTTTTTTTAATTTGATCGCATTTACCAAATATACCAAAATGGGCCTAGATCAATACTTGGGGTTGTCTACTACACTACACTAAAGCTAAAATTAACCCTAGAAGCTCCCTACATGCTCCATAATTAACCACTTCACTGCTGGGCATAATACACGTGTAGTGCGCAGTGGCATTTAGCAGCCTTCTAATTACTAAAAAGCAACGCCAAAGCCATATATGTCTGCTATTTCTGAACAAAGGGGATCCCAGAGAAGAATTTACAACCATTTAAGCCATAATTGCACAAGCTGTTTGTAAATAATTCAGTGAGAAACCAAAAGTTTGTGAAAAAATTTGTAAAAAAGTGAACGATTTTTTGTATTTAATCGCATTTGGCGGTGAAATGGTGGCATGAAATATACCAAAATGGGCCTAGATCAATACTTTGGGATGTCTACTAAAAAAAAATATATACATGTCAATGGATATTCAGAGATTCCTGAAAGATATTAGTGTTCTAATGTAACTAGCGCTAATTTTGAAAAATAATGGTTTGGAAATAGCAAAGTGCTACTTGTATTTATGGCCCTATAACTTACAAAAAAAGCAAAGAAGATGTAAACATTGGGTATTTCTAAACTCAGGACAAAATTTAGAAACTATTTAGCATGGGTGTTTTTTGGTGGTTGTAGATGTGTATTTTTTCCTCATATTTTATAAATTTTTTTATAGTAAATTATAAGATATGATGAAAATAATGGTATCTTTAGAAAGTCCATTTAATGGCGAGAAAAACGGTATATAATATGTGTGGGTACAGTAAATGAGTAAGATGAAAATTACAGCTAAACACAAACACCGCAAAAATTTAAAAATAGCCTTGGTCCCAAACGGACAGAAAATGGAAAAGTGCTGTGGTCATTAAGGGGTTAAAGAATGCCAGTACTTCTGGTGGCATGCTCTAAAGCCAATTTTCACTCTGAAAACAGGGTGTCTTGCTAAGGGTCGTATACTACATTTCTGTATGTTATTTGCACAATAAAATTTTAAAAATCTTACAAAACAATTAATTGAACCATTGACACAAAAAATATGCAGGAAAAAACCTGTATTGTTAAGGTGCATCAGAAATCATATTTTATCAAAAATGTTACATTTGTATGTAAATTACACAGGAATAAATTGTATTAAATATGCACAACATAAATTGTATTTTCATTTCACTGGATGTACTTATAAGTACAATATACAAAATGTAATTGTTGAGGTTTTTTTGCAAACTGGGCGTATATGAAATTGTCTCTCTAATACCAATGTAATTTTTTAAAGATTTTTGCACTACAGATCTCCCAGCTTGTTCTTGACAACTAAAAGGTGACCAGCTTTTCTCAAAACACTCAAAATACATATAATACATATATAATATACATATATAATATAATACATATATTATAATTGATAAAGGTTAGTCTTGGGAGGACCGGAAAAGGAACCCCCAGAAAACACCTTCTGGTATTAGAAACAAGAATAACTTTAACAACAAGAATTCCAACCTGTCCCATACCAAAACAATTATCATTATGATAGAAATAGAGAATTGAATTGGAGAAAAGACACTGTTCATTCAAATCAGAATGATTATTCAAACAATAGTCAACAGAATCTAGCTTGGCGGCCCTCTAATAGAGAACAAGGTTACCCTAGAAGGGAAAATACCACTAGCTGTAGACGGACAGATAGAGGGAAAATTACTCACTATCCCTCTATGAATAGATATAATGGGACCCACTCTACTCATCACGTAAACCCCTCCCATCACCATAGAGATAACTTCCATAATAACAACAGATATGAGGTCCTAATTGTCCCCAATACCCCCATTACACCTAGGGGATCGGTTTGGAATAGATTAGGGGCAAAACCCAAATCTCCTACTCAAACTCATTTTTTAGACAGGGATCAGGTAAACCATCACAGGGACAATCCCGTACCCTGGGAAAGAGAGAGGGGATTAAGATGGGATTCAAGAGAAAGACCCCAAAAAAGAGCACTAGAACGAAGCGAGGGGCAAGAGGAGGAACCAGAATCAGGAGGAGGGAACAAAAGAAGGATGAACTAGAATCATTGAAAAAAGATATTGTTAATCTTTCTGATGCAGTTTTATCAAATGATGACATTAAACTTTTGGGCAAGGGTTTAAATTTTGCCCCGAAGTCCAAACCAAATAAGTTTGAGGTTTATATGGACATCCAAAGGTACATCAGAAAGATGACATTAAAAAGATATTTTGTCAAAGATAGGATTAATCTCAGCAAACCCAATACTAATAACTACCTTGAGGGCAAGGATATTGAAGCACTTGGGATACTGAAGAGTTTGGAAACTGAGAACCTTGATATTGTTGAAAATGTTAACACTTCTTCAACAACTACCATTGATATTGACTCACTAGATTATTCACTATATGAGGAGGAACCCCAAATTAGGCACACCAACTTTAAAGGCAAATCTCATTTCTATCCCTATCATATGCAAGGAGAGCAGTTATCATCATTCAACAAAATGGTTTGTAAGGATCTTGAGATAGAATTAACAAAATGTAATATAAATAAATATAATGATAACCTCACAAGGAGAGAAAGAGCAGTATTAAATTCCCTAAAAACTAATAAAAATGTGGTCATCAGGGCTGCTGATAAAGGCGGAGGCCTGGTGATCCAGAATCGTGAGATATATATAAGGGAAGCCCAGAATATTCTGGGGGATCTTTATACTTATAAATGTTTGTCTTACAATCCTACTATAAGTTTTTCAAAAGAATTAGATCTTTTGTTGGGGACAGCTAAGGAACAAGGGGTCCTCACCCAAGATGAATTTAACTTTATAAAACAGGGAGACCCCAAGGTGCCCACCTTTTTATCATCTCCCCAAAATCCATAAGGATTTAACTAATCCCCCTGGACGCCCTATTATCTCCGGTATTGGCTCGTTATGCCATAACCTGTCAAAATATGTTGTCATGATCCGGTGTACATGCGCTCAGGACACAAACCCTCGGGGCAGTGGTAGGGATTTGAAGACACCGACCCCTGACCCGGGGAAGAGTATCCTGGACGTGGATAGATGATATTCTGTGATTTATAGTTGCTAGAAGTTATTGTAGAATAAATGGAGAGTGCAACATTTGTATACAATATATTCTGACTTCACTGTGACTTATAGTTAGTTAATAGAAGTAACTGCAGGATTCAATGAGAGAAAAAATATAGCAATGTGGAATGTTCAGGCTTCAGAGTAATCTAGTAAAAGATTGACACTTAGATGCAAACTAAGGTTTGTTGCAGGTTCACAGTACATAATATTATATAAAGCTGTATGTCAGAGTTTAAGCACAGCTGCACAGGTACTTAGACAAGCTGCAAGTTTAGGCATTAATTACTGTTTGTGCATTTAGATGCAAACTTGGTTTGTTGCAGGTTCACAGTATATAATATTATAAAGAGCTGTATGTCAGTAATTAGCAGAGCAGCACAGGTGAAAGTTAAGTTTAAGGCATCAATTACTGTTTGCACATATATTGGAGAATCACATGAAAGCTTTTAATTGAACACATAGATGCAGAGTTCAGAATATGTTAACATATTTGCAGCAGGATATTTCAGCAATGACAACTTGTAGCAGAGAAATAGATATAAAGTTCTGAGTAAGATGCTGTTGTAATTAGAGAGTGATGATAACCAAAAGTATGCTTGATTTATAATAAAGTTCTGAGTTTGTTAAGTAGCAGTGTCCATGAAACAGAAAATGGAATTATTTGGATACTTGCGATTTGATGATTTTAGGCATTGGAATAGAAAATGCTGTAGGTTGAAATAGTTGGTAAATTTATACAGGAAACAGTCACAGACCTCCGTTGTTCAGGATCACAACTTCAATGTTAATGCCAAGCACATTCGACCTGAGAAGGCTTAAAAGGAGGCTGAGGTAATCAGGTGCATGAATGATTAATCAGGCAGGCAAGCAAGCTGAATGTGAATACTGCCCAAATGCAGCAGTCAGAGAAGGATTTCTTAAAGGGATAGTGACATTAGGCTGAGATATGTTACAGATTCCCCTCCTTAAAGGCGACCTCCGGGCGCCCAATACAATCCAAAAGGAGAGAGAACAAAATTGATATGGAGAACCGGTAGTAGGTGTATGGAGGTAGTGAGTCCAATCGGAAATCAAGAAAGGAGGGTTGGAGATCTCTTGAAAAAGTTGAATGACGAAGTAAAGGCCATGTAATTCAGGTATCAAAAGCTCTTGACAATGATGAGAGCAAAACTTGAAGTCAACTTTTTTGTAGTCATCGTGAGAATGCATGAACGTAACATACAATGAGCTTCCTACCACAGAATCATCCTGAGGGTAGACAGGCGGATGTTCTTCATGATAGATGACCATGTACATAGCCAATGAAAAGGCAGCCAGTCCTAGAGATATGAATAGGCTTTCCTCAGCTTCAGAAACAGAGATGCAGCATTCTGGATTGATAACCTGATTAACCACCTTTGGGTCAGAGATTTGAGTATCCTCAGAATTAACCTCTTGGCTGAGGATTAGATATACTCCAAAAGAAAAAGCTATAGCCACTTCTAACGCAATAGCAGGGCTTTCTTCAAAGTAGGAGATAGGAGTGTAGAGTGCAAGATTTGTCCAGTTCTTGCCATCTTCTAATTCAATATGAAATGTCTCCTTACTGGATTCAGAATCAAAAGTGTCCTCACTAAGAACAGGTATATGAATGTCCACACCAGGGCAAGGTTCAGGAATACCCACATCTGGGCAAGGTTCAGTGATATCCTCAGTAGGATCAGGTGAAGGAATGCCCATGCCAGGGCAAGGGTCGGAAGTACCCACATCTGGGCAAGGTTCAGGAATATCCTCAGTAGGATCGGGTGAAGGAATGCCCATGCCAGGGCAAGGTTCAACTATAGAGAAAGAAAAAGAACCCACTTTAGAGCCAGGAACCATACTCTCTTCTGAGCAGAGGGCAAGGCTTTCTTCAGGGTTCATAAACGAAGAATTAACAAGACCCACTTTAGAGCCAAGAACCATACTCGCTTCTGAGTAGAGGGCATGGCTATCTTCAGGATCAAGTATTATTACACCCATTTCTGGGTTAAACAAAGGAATACCCATACCAGGGTTAAAAACAGGAGAGTCCACCTTGATGTCAGGTTTAGTAGTATAATCATGGAAAACAGGAACAGGAATGGGCACTGGGGAATCTTCTTGAAGAACTTTTGTACAAGTTTCAGGTTCAAGAATGTCCACTTGCGAACTTGGTTTAAAGTTGTCCTCACAGGATTCAGTATCAGGAATTCCTGTACAGGAAACTGATGTAGTAGAAAATGTAGGTTGATGCAAAGTATCTCCCAAGGTAAACAATTTCTTAGATGCAGTAAAAGAAGAATTTTGAGAAGGTGAAGTGTACTGAAATATGCCACACTCAGGTAGATGCGGAGGAGTTGTGACACAAGATTCTGACTGAGAAGTTATCTGGAGTTCAGCAGGCATGCTTATTTGAGTTTGAATATCAGAGCTAAATTCTCCAGGGATTATCTCTGGTAAACTGAAAGGTTGTATATCTGGAACAGAATTATCTTTTGCTTCTAGCACAGGGTTTACAGGTATTGAGGCAGCATGAGAGGGATGCAAGTAATCAATAGTTGGAAACAGTTTTTGTAGTTGTTGTAGAGTCTGAGAATAGATACCATTAGATGCTTTAAGAAGAGACTGATAGTGATTATAGACATCATCCAGCTCGGTGTTGACAGTGTCAGGAGGCAAGAGAGGGTCTGGTACAACAGAATCTAAAACAGGGGAATCAGGCTGAGTTTCCTCTTTGCACTTCTGATTTTCTGTGGGCAGAAGGATTTTCTTCTTCTTCTTCTTCTTTTTCTTAGAGAGCTTAGATTTCTTCCCAGTATGAGGCTTCTTAGGTTGCTGCCATTGTGGCTTGTAGTAAGGTTGAGAACAGAAATCCTCTTCATCACTGGATGCATAATTCTGATGTGATAAATCAGCATAGTAGTTGAGGGGACCTTTACTCCTAACAGCAGTCTGTAAACCAGATGTCCTTTCTTCCAGCTCTGAATCTGTCCAATCTAACGAATCCATGGTAATATCAGAAATAGGAAGATCAGTATTTCCATGAGAGGTTTCATGATGGGAGCTGTCTGTATCATCCATGTTGTAAATATAACAACCAAGGATGTCATTATAGCAAATAGGTTGAGGTTTTGTCTGAGTTTGTGACGAATTAAAGTTGCGCTCATACCAGTCTAATGCCAATTCAACTGGATCTGTAAAGTCATCCTCCTTGTTGACATATACAGACTCAGAATCAGTATCATCAGGATAGGAATCACAAACAGGAGGAGTAGATGGTATTCTGGAACAGTAGTCCTGTCTCTTTAAATCTTTAAAGGTCTGAATTTTTTCTGCTGAATCTATGAATGCATCCTCTTCAGTTACATAGTCAGACTCAGAATCAGTTTCACCAAAATGGAAATCACGAACATGAGGAACAGATGAAATTCTAGAACAGTGGTTCTGTCTCTTTAAATCTTTAAAGATCTGAATTTTTTTCTGCTGAAGCTATGGTTAAATCCTCTTCATTTTCATAGTCAGATTCAGGATCAGTTTCACCAAAATGGTAAGCACAAAATTGAGGAACAGATGACATTTTAGAAAAGTGGTTCTGTCTCTTTAAATCTTTAAAAATCTGAATTTTTTCTGCTGAAGCTATGGTTAAATCCTCTTCCTTTTCATAGTCAGATTCAGGATCAGTTTCACCAAAATGGTAACCACGAACATGAGTAGAGGATTGTCTAGAATGGGAGTACTGTGTCTTTAAATTTTTTAAAGTTTGAAAATCTTCTGTTTTTCCTTTAGGGATTGCTTGGGTCTGAGTTATGTTGTAATTTTTTATTTTCCTTTGAGGGTCGGTGCATCCACTACCACTGCGGATCCCTTTTTTAGGCATTAACATTCTGTCATGATCCGGTGTACATGCGCTCAGGACACAGACCCTTGGGGCAGTGGTAGGGATTTGAAGACACCGACCCCTGACCCGGGGAAGAGTATCCTGGACGTGGATAGATGATATTCTGTGATTCATAGTTGCTAGAAGTTATTGTAGAATAAATGGAGAGTGCAACATTTGTATACAATATATTCTGACTTCACTGTGACTTATAGTTAGTTAATAGAAGTAACTGCAGGATTCAATGAGAGAAAAAAATATAGCAATGTGGAATGTTCAGGCTTCAGAGTAATCTAGTAAAAGATTGACACTTAGATGCAAACTAAGGTTTGTTGCAGGTTCACAGTACATAATATTATATAAAGCTGTATGTCAGAGTTTAAGCACAGCTGCACAGGTACTTAGACAAGCTGCAAGTTTAGGCATTAATTACTGTTTGTGCATTTAGATGCAAACTTGGTTTGTTGCAGGTTCACAGTATATAATATTATAAAGAGCTGTATGTCAGTAATTAGCAGAGCAGCACAGGTGAAAGTTAAGTTTAAGGCATCAATTACTGTTTGCACATATATTGGAGAATCACATGAAAGCTTTTAATTGAACACATAGATGCAGAGTTCAGAATATGTTAACATATTTGCAGCAGGATATTTCAGCAATGACAACTTGTAGCAGAGAAATAGATATAAAGTTCTGAGTAAGATGCTGTTGTAATTAGAGAGTGATGATAACCAAAAGTATGCTTGATTTATAATAAAGTTCTGAGTTTGTTAAGTAGCAGTGTCCATGAAACAGAAAATGGAATTATTTGGATACTTGCGATTTGATGATTTTAGGCATTGGAATAGAAAATGCTGTAGGTTGAAATAGTTGGTAAATTCATACAGGAAACAGTCACAGACCTCCGTTGTTCAGGATCACAACTTCAATGTTAATGCCAAGCACATTAGACCTGAGAAGGCTTAAAAGGAGGCTGAGGTAATCAGGTGCATGAATGATTAATCAGGCAGGCAAGCAAGCTGAATGTGAATACTGCCCAAATGCAGCAGTCAGAGAAGGATTTTTAAAAGGGATAGTGACATTAGACTGAGATATGTTACATATGTAGATCATTATCTGCAACCGCTTGTATTAAAGACTAAAGCTTATCTAAAAGATACGGCAGAGACGATTAGAGTTTTAGAGGGGCGAGTTTGGGGAAATGATTTGAGGTGGGCAACCTTCGATGTTTCATCGCTATATACGGTTATCCCCCACACCAAGGGTCTTATAGCTGTTGAACAAGCATTCAGTGGGTATGATATCCCAGAATTACATTTAAGGTTCATATTGGACTCTATGGCCTAGATTTGGAGTTTTGTCGGTAACGACCCGAAAAACTAACGCCGGCTTTTTTCTGGCCGCACCATGAAAATAACTCTGGTATCGAGAGTCCACATAAAGGCTGCGTTAGGCTCCAAAAAAGGAGCGTAGAGCATTTTTAACGCAGCTTCAACTCTCGATACCAGAGTTGCTTACGGACGCGGCCAGCCTCAAAAACGTGCTCGTGCACGATTCCCCCATAGGAAACATGGGGCTGTTTGAGCTGAAAAAAAACCTAACACCTGCAATCAGCCAATCAGAATCAAGTTCAATCCGATTGGCTGATCCGATCAGCCAATCAGATTGAGCTCGCATTCTATTGGCTGATCGGAACAGCCAATAGAATGCAAGCTCAATCTGATTGGCTGATTGGATCAGCCAATCGGATTGAACTTGATTCTGATTGGCTGATTCCATCAGCCAATCAGAATATTCCTACCTTAATTCCGATTGGCTGATAGAATCCTATCAGCCAATCAGAATTCGAGGGACGCCATCTTGGATGACGTCATTTAAAGGAACCATCATTCGTCGTTCAGTCGTCGGCCAGGATGGATGTTCCGTGGTGGAGGTCTTCAGGATGCTGCCGCTTCGCTCCGGATGGATGCCGCTTGGATGAAGACTTCAATCGGATGGAAGACCTCTTCTGGCCCGCTTGGATGAAGACTTCAGCCGGATCATGGACCTCTTCAGCCCCCCGCTTGGGCTTGGATCAGGACATCGGAGGAGCTCTTCTGGACCGATCGGTGAACCTGGTATGGTGAAGACAAGGTAGGATGATCTTCAGGGGCTTAGTGTTAGGTTTATTTAAGGGGGGTTTGGGTTAGATTAGGGGTATGTGGGTGGTGGGTTGTAATGTTGGGGGGCTTGGGTATTGTATGGTTTTTTTTACAGGCAAAAGAGCTGTATTTCTTGGGGCATGCCCCGCAAAGGGCCCTGTTCAGGGCTGGTAAGGTAAAAGAGCTTTGAACTTTAGTAATTTAGAATAGGGTAGGGCATTTTTTTATTTTGGGGGGCTTTGTTATTTTATTAGGGGGCTTAGAGTAGGTGTAATTAGTTTAAAATTGTTGTAATATTTTTCTTATGTTTGTAAATATTTTTTTATTTTTTGTAACTTAGTTATTTTTTGTACTTTAGCTAGTTTATTTAATTGTATTTATTTGTAGCAATTGTATTTAATTAATTTATTGATAGTGTAGTGTTAGGTTAATTGTAGGTAATTGTAGGTAGTTTATTTAATTAATTAATTGATAGTGTAGTGTTAGGTTTATTTGTAACTTAGGTTAGGATTTCTTTTACAGGTAAATTTGTAATTATTTTAACTATTTTAGCTATTAAATAGTTCTTAACTATTTAATAGCTATTGTACCTGGTTAAAATAAATACAAAGTTACCTGTAAAATAAATATAAATCCTAAAATAGCTATAATATAATTATAATTTATATTGTAGCTATATTAGGATTTATTTTACAGGTAAGTATTTAGCTTTAAATAGGAATAATTTATTTAATAAGAGTTAATTTATTTCGTTAGATTTAAATTATATTTAATTTAGGGGGGTGTTAGTATTAGGGTTAGACTTAGCTTTAGGGGTTAATACATTTATTAGAATAGCGGCGAGATTCGGTCGGCAGATTAGGGGTTAATAATTAAAGTTAGGTGTCGGCGATGTTAGGGAGGGCAGATTAGGGGTTAATACTATTTATGATAGGGTTAGTGAGGCGGATTAGGGGTTAATAACTTTATTATAGTAGCGCTCAGGTCCGGTCGGCAGATTAGGGGTTAATAAGTGTAGGCAGGTGGAGGCGACGTTGTGGGGGGCAGATTAGGGGTTAATAAATATAATATAGGGGTCGGCGGTGTTAGGGGCAGCAGATTAGGGGTACATAAGGATAACGTAGGTGGCGGCGCTTTGCGGTCGGCAGATTAGGGGTTAATAAGTGTAGGCAGGTGGAGGCGACGTTGAGGGGGGCAGATTAGGGGTTAATAAATATAATACAGGGGTCGGCGGTGTTAGGGGCAGCAGATTAGGGGTATATAAGGATAACGTAGGTGGCGGTCGGCAGATTAGTGGTTAAAATTTTTTTTTCGAGTGTCGGCAATGTGGGGGGGGCCTCGGTTTAGGGGTACATAGGTAGTTTATGGGTGTTAGTGTACTTTAGAGTACAGTAGTTAAGAGCTTTATAAACCGGCGTTAGCTCAGAAAGCTCTTAACTACTGACTTTTTTCTGCGGCTGGAGTTTTGTCGTTAAATGTCTAACGCTCACTTCAGACACGACTCTAAATACCGGAGTTATAAAAATCCCATTGAAAAGATAGGATATGCAATTTACGTAAGGGGATCTGCGGTATGGAAAAGTTGCGGCTGGAAAGTGTGCGTTAGACCCTATTTTGAGTGACTCCAAATACCGGCGGTAGCCTAAAACTAGCGTTAGGAGCCTCTAACGCTGGTTTTCACGGCTACCGCCAAACTCTAAATCTAGGCCAAAATCTTTTATTCTGTCCCATAACTATTTTGAATTTTTAGATAAATTTTACCTCCAACTAAAGGGGACTGCGATGGGGATGACATTCGCCCCATCATATGCAAACCTTTTTATGGATAATTTTGAGAGAAATATGATATGGAACAACAACCCATTTAGGAGTAATATTATAGAGTATTTTCGGTACATAGACGACGTGATCGTGCTATGGAAAGGGACAGAAAATACTCTATTAGAGTTTACTGATTACATTAACCAAAATAGTTATAACCTTAAATTTACTGGAAATAGTTCAACTATAAGTATTGAATTTCTGGATATCATTCTCTTTGTAGATGAAACTAACAACACAGTATCAGTTAAGAATTTTAGATAAACGGTAGACAAGAATAGTTTTATAGATGCCCAGAGCAGCCATTTAAATAGCTGGAAGAACAATATTCCAACTAGTCAGTATGTTAGACTTAGACGTAATTGTACTAACCTAGAAGATTTTGAGAATGAGGCTTCTCTGTTGGATGAGAAGTTCATCAGAAAAGGTTATAGTGTGGAAATTTTAGATAGAGGAAGAACTAGGGCGACCAATCTAGATAGAAATAAACTATTAAATAAGAGAAATTATAAGTTGTAGAATCAACACAATAATTCTATAGATAATACATCAAACATGGAGCCTATACGCTTTATTACCAATTTTAATGAGGGGGCACCAGCTATTAAAAAAGTTCTAAACAAACATTGGGGTATATTAAAATCGGACCCCATTCTGGGTAATATAATAGGAGATAGACCTATGATCACCTTTAAGAAAAATAGGAATTTGAAGAACTATCTAGCCCCGAGCAAACTTAATAATATTAATAAGTCCACTTGCAACGGTAGCCTACAAAATTGGCTCTCAGCACCCAGAGGTACTTTTAAATGCAATAAACCAAATTGCTGTATGGTTCTGAGTCATTTAATATGAGACATAGATGTAATTGTCAGACAATGTATACAGTCTATCTCTTGTCCTGCAAGTGTGACCACATTTATATTGGGCGTACAAAAAGGAAAACCTCCAAAAGGTTCAGTAAACACCTCTATAATATTAAAACAAACTTTGACAAGCATAGTGTTCCGGTACATTTCACGACAGTACATGGGGGAAGTAACAAAGATTTAAAGATACAAATTATTGATTGGGTGCCCCCTGGAACTAACAACAGGCTATTATGCCTAAGGAGAAAAGAGACAGAATGGATCTTTAGATTAAAAAGCCTAGCGCCCCTTGGACGTAATATTGATCTAGATGTACAAGCGTTTATATGATGTCCTGCATATGTGTGTATATTTAAGCAATCTTTTAAAGGCTCCTTGTAGATAACTTTTGTAGATAATTCTTTTATATTAATTTTTTTATATATCTTTTATAAGTGATATTCTTATTTTTTAGATGAATTTAGTATAGGCTTTTTATAGTGCCTATATTATACGTTTATTATTATGAATTAGAAGGAATGGATTTTTAGTATCAAAACATCTTTATAAATTTTTATACTCTAAGTAATTTTAAATTTTGATTTTAGATTTTAGATGATGCTGGATTATATTAATTGTGTTTCTATTATCAACTGATTTTGACTACTGTATGGTTTTCTTTATCTGCTGATTAATTTGAAATATATTTTTGATGTGATTAAGTTTTTATAACATTTAACATTTGTATTTTTAAGTTCATGATAATTTTTTATATTTGCATACTGTGTGCCTTGTATATGAGATTGGACTATTAGGAAACGGAACTCTCATTGATTAATTTAAATCTGAGCCCTCCGGTATTTAAAGACACTTACAACTGAGACCAGACACTCTTGAGAAAGCCGGGTTGTCACCGGCGAAACGCATTGAGGTCTTTTGGTCTTTGTGTGGATCCGTAGCAGCAGTTGCAAGAGCGTCTTGCGAAGCAGCCTGTGACGTAGCTTACCAGCCACACCCCCCTGACACCGGCCGGGAACTGTTTGTACTGGGTGAACGCTGGAAGCCGATCAGGATAGTCACAAACGCCGATTCAGCTGACAGCTGTGGATTACAACTTTATGTGATTTCTATTGAGGCCTGTTTTTATCCTCTTTCTAGTAAGTTACGTTACTAGTGTGTGTCACTCTGCATTTAATAAAGTAATACCTTGAGTTGGAGGTGCGCTGTCTTCTTCTTGTTGCAGTACTGCAAAATACATATAACCCTAATAGAAAAACACATGCACATGAAAATATAGGCAGTTGTAAGATGCTATATGCAGAAAGCAGGGTAATGTGGTTTATATTTGCTGCAGGATTTAATGTTTAAAGTGTGCAACCTGCTTACTGCTTACTTTTCTCTATGGAGAGGTGTGCCTTTCCAGCAAACTCTATTACTTTCAATAGGAGACATCTTGCCACTCGTACAGGCAGCCCCTTTTTTACCATAATTCCATCAGGGTAGCCCCTGCGAGGATCAGCAAGAAAAACCATGTCTGAACTTGTGAGGTTTAGGTCATCGGGCCTAGGTTATAATGTTTATATGTTTCAGCTCTGTTTTATATGCATGATGGAAAATCTTTATTTCCCTTTAATTATTTGCCCTTGTTGTCTCTATGTAAAAGAAAGATGTTGTACCCCAATATTTCCCCAGTAGCCACATCCCATTGTAAAGGGATTTTAAGCAGCCAATCAGGATGCGAGTCCCAGGACTTGCAGGGGAGTGTGCATCTGGCATGTGCAGGCACAGTCATGTTATTTACCTCTTTAGTTAAAGAAGAACACTGTGAAATCTTGTGAGATTTCAGTGAAGTCTCATGAAATCACAGTAAAGCAAAGTCTGAAATCAGCACTGATGAAGCTGATTGACTGTTGTTATGTTATAAATATATATATATATTTTTGCAGTAGTTGAAGGACAAACGTGCACGTATTATTGTTAGATAAAGACATTTGAGGTAGAATATCTTCCTTCAGTGGCGTCACTAGGGGGATGCGGACTGCACCCAGGTGACACCCTCCAGGGGGTGACACCACCAGCCCAAATTTTTTTTTTTTTTTTAAATTTTATTAAAATTCAAAGAATTACAATGTCAAGATGCATAGATTTTTTTTATTAGAGGGGCCAGCAGTTGTAAACATTACTGGACTGGGGAAGTTGTAGACACACTTAATTTTTTTGTCCCTTGAGCCCACGCCGCAATTTCCTCCCCTGCCCAATTTTGAGTTTTTGTGTGTGTCTGAGTGTTTTTGTGTGTATGTGTGTCTCAGTGTGTGTGTGTGTCAGAGTGTTATTGTATGTGTCTGAGTATTTTTGTGTGTGTGTGTGTCTAAGTGTTTGTGTGTGTACCTGAGTATTTTTGTGTGTATGTCTGAGTGTTTTGTGTGTGTGTGTGTGTGTCTGAGTGTTTGTGTGTGTGTGTGTGTCAGAGTGTTTGTGTGTGTGTGTGTGTCTGAGTCTTTTTGTGTGTGTGTGTCTAAGTGTTTGTGTGTGTCTGAGTGTTTTTGTGTGCGTGTTTTTGTGTGTGTGTATTTGTGTGTGTGTCTGAGTGTGTTTCCGAGTGTTTGTGTGTGCATCTGAGTGTGTTTTATGTGTGTCTGAGTGTATTTGTGTCTAAGTGTTTGTATGTGTATGTGCCTGTGTTTTTGTGTTTGTGTGTGTCTGCTTTCGGTCCATTGGAGGATTTTGCCTTTTCTATAAAATCCTCTTCTTGCATTAAAAAAAAAAAAACATTACTGGGGGGTGGGGGTGACACCATAACTTACTGCACCGGATGACACCAACCCTAGTGACGCCACTGTCTTCCTTTATTACATAGAGATGTTCAGGTGATATTATTTTATAGTTATGCTGCATCACTGTCAAGTAATATTATGGCCCTTGCATAATCCTTTTTTTCCTTTTTCAGGAAACATCTCCAAAAACAATCTACAACACTTTTTTTTGCTTATATGAGTAAATATACAAATGATTATATAATTTTCCTCTCAAACAGCAACAATTTGAGCTCACTTGGTAATGAATCATGTCATCTACTTTAGCTGGAGTTGTAAAATATTCAGTCTTTATAGAACTAATGTCAGCATAATCAAAGAATGCCATTCCCAGTGACATGATGTGAAAAGTGTTAGCACAATGAAGGCAGTAAAATGTAGTGTGATGAATACGTTACTCAATGCCAAGCCATGAAGACTAAGAAAAATTAAGGCTTTAAACCAATTAACCAGAAGGAGCTTCAAGTCATGTATCTAAAACATTGTAACAGCTGGCACTTTTAAAGGTTCTATCGATCAAGGTCATAACTAGCTGCAGAGCACAGGGAGGGGTTTATGGAAAATGAGCATTTACTGACAATTTTCTAAAACTGGACAACTGTTATTATGACAGACACTATTAAAAAGCACAAAGGAGAGACTTGTAAGTCAAGAATACTTGTATTAATATATAGAGAGAACTATTTAATGTAAGCCAGAACAACCCCTATTTGAAATTTCTCTATGAAATGGTTACTATTATTTTTTTGGGGCGGATTTTTTTTTTTTTTTAAAATTCTGACTGGAGTTTGTTACAGAGATGCTAAAGGTGCCAAAAATAAAATAAATAAATGCAAGCACTTGGTAGGGCAAATAGATAAATAAATAAAGGGTAAAATACTCCATAGACTGAGCAGTAAAGCAATTTCTGTTCTTTTAGTTTTACATCATTTTGTGGGAATGTACAAAAGAGAACTGATCTAAACGATATAATATAATGTTAAATATGGAAGACTATGCATATGTGGGCAGTGGCACTTAATTATGTAAATTTCATAGCAGCTTAGAGCAAATAACCATAGTTAGGGTTAAAAAAGATTGTTTCATATTATGAATAGTTTATTACAAAAAACATCCTCCAAGAGAAGAAGGACCAAAGTTAAGATATTTATAGGTGCACATTTAGCATGATTGTCAATAGTAACAATATTTCAAATTGCCCAACAGACCCTTATCCCTAGAAGGGACAAATAAAACTTAATTCTTACTATACAGTTAAAGGGACAGTAAACCTTATCGCTGTTTTACAGACCCGCTCTCTGTACTCTGCTGAGCGGGTCTGTTGTTTTTACTGAGCGCATCGGGCCAGCTGTATAGTCACAGCCCGGCCCGACCGCGCCATTAGACACAGTGCAGCTCGCTCCCGCTGTCAGACAGAGCAGGAGCGAGCTGCACTGTGTCTAATGGCGCGGTCGGGCCGGGCTGTGACTATACAGCTGGCCCGATGCGCTCAGTAAAAACAACAGACCCGCTCAGCAAAGTACAGAGAGCGGGTCTGTAAAACAGCGATATTTTTCCAAAATAAAAAGGAAATATTATGTTTTAAAAAGTTTGGCTAATGTAATGTTATATAATTCTGCACTATGTGCAGAATTATATAACATTCTTTTTAAGGTTTACTGTCCCTTTAAAAACAAGAAAAATGTTGAAACATACTTAAAAACCCAAACAGGGTACATAACCAATCATGAGACTGCAAGAATTAGAAGAGAGTCACCACGTCATAGGTTAATCAATATTTACTATAAATGTTACTGCTTACTCATCCCACTCGGGAGACTTTCCCTACTCAGTTATGACTAGGATTAGGTAAATCCCTCAAATGGGGCAATTCATGGGACTTTTTATCAAAGTGTAGTGGACATGATCTGCTGTAGAGGATCATGTCCACCGCACATCGATAAATGCCGACAGCATACACTGTCAGCGTTTATCATTGCGCAAGCATTTCTACTGAAATGCTTGTGCAATGCTGCACCCTGAAGAATTGCGGCCAATTGGCCGCTAGCAAGGGGTGTCAATCAACCCGATCATATGCGATAGAGCAGATTGCTGTCCGCTGCCTCAGAGGTAGCGGACAAGTTAAGGAGCAGCGGTCTTAAGACCGATGCTTCTTAACTCCTGTTTCCTGCGGGCCTAAAGGCATTGGGGCCGATATTGAGCTTGTTAAATCGGCCCCTATGTATGAGAAATGCAGTAAAACTCCCCAAAATTTACATCAATGTAAACGCAAATAAATACATTTATCACCCTAGTAACCCTCTACCTCACATCATGCAGCTTCGGCTCATGCCTGATGCATGTTTCACCAGTTAGAGCTTTCTCAAAGGCAACAGCAACCCCCAGGATTTGTCTGTTTAAATAATTTTCACAACTTTAAATCAAAATTCACTTGTGGAATCACGCCTATTTATCTAATCATATGATCGGTATACTTCCACTATAAGTGCCGCAATCTAACATATGTGCTGACATCAAGTCACATGATTTCATCCACAAAATTTATTTTTCCCATGATGTGTATTTATTTTAAATATTAGCCAGCATAATTTCCATAAATATTCCATATGATCTAACTTATCATTATGTGCCTAGCCGTGGTAATTTCACTATAAGGTATAGCTGAGATCACTAGATTGCCACATAACAGCGCACTATTCACAAATTTTTCTGACCAGCAATAAAATACTATGTACAATATATATTTGATTGCTTTATTGCCATAAATATTCCATCACATTATGACCTACAAGTTATAGCTGCAATTACTAGATCACTGCCACATTATAGCGGACTATTCAAGATTGGTTTTCCAACCAGCGATCCCATAATACTGTGTATGAAATGATCCCTGAGTTGTTACGCTAAAACATCACACCCAAATACTCTTTTTACTAAGAAGAACATATATGCTAATATCTATCTTTTCTGGTGGGAGAGAGAAATTGATACATCATGGGGAAAATAGTTTGTGAATGAGATTGTGTGACTTGATGTCAGCATGTATGTTTAATTACTGCAGTTAGAGTGGAAGTACTGATCATATGATTGATTAATAAATAGATGTGATTCTGCAAGTGAATTTTGATTGGAAGTTATGAGATTATTTAAACAGACCAATCCTGGGGGTTAATCTCACTTTTGAGAAATTAACTGGCGAAATGCACGTCAAGCATGAGAGAGAGGTGCATGATGTGAAGTACAGGGTTACAAGGGTGATTATTTGATTTATTTGCCTGTATATTAATGCAAGTTTGTTTTTGCTTCTTTTTACTGCATTTCTTATCCATAGTCAAAAGTCTTCCAGTGGGATAAGTGTGCAGTAACATTTATAGTAAATATTCATTATCCAATGAAGTGGTGACTCTCTTCTAATTCTTGCAGTCTAGTGATTGGTGATTTTAACTTTGGTCATTCTTCTCTTTTATTGGATTTTATTTTGTCATAATTTATTATTTAACATATAAGGTACCTCCCACATATTATTTGTTAATTTGTGTTAAAGGTGTAAAATAAAATTAAATGTACTATAGATTGAAATGGTTTTCAAGAGAAACTTAACGCTTTTCATATTTTGAATATGACTGATGAATAGACTCCACCCTTTATAAAGGAAAAAAACAATAACAATTATTGCATTTTTCTTGTGCAAAATGCTATTTTTTAGATTGGCATATGTTCTGTTTAATGGCTATTGCCTGCCAATTAGTTATGAGATCCTCAATGGAATTCACTGGAAAGAGGGCGTTCCCCTTTAGGTTATGCCGTTCTAAGGTATTTCTAGGAAGCTGATAAACAAAAGCAAGATATGTATGTTAAGCTTTATGATTAAGTATGAATGATCTGCATGGAAAACGCAACAAGAGAATACACAGAGCATGGAAAGGCCCATGAAGCAGGATAAAAAGGGGGGGACGGGACAGACAACTGAGTTTAGTCATGAATGAAACCTTACTTTAATAACTGAAAAAGATTATAACCTGTACATAAAAAACATGTCTTTGTTTTACTTTTTTCTTGTGGATAAACATACAGTATGTATAGCTGTAGTGAGAAATCACTCTTATCTGCTTTTTATAATTTGTTTACAGACATAAATAATTAGTGCTTGGGAGGCTGAAACCAACTAAGGTACTTTAAATCTGTTACTATGACAACATTTAAAGTAAAACAAACACTTCTAAACAGGGAAGATGATAGGTGTGCCTGTGTAAAGTTGAAAGTGCTTAAAACAATTGCAAAAACACTATAATCAATATTACCAGATTTTGGTACACGCTTAATGGTACATGGATATAAGTATATCACCAGATAATATATCTCAAAGGTACAAAAAAAAATATAAAATGTCCAATTGCTAATCAACACAGACTTGTATAGCTGTGTGATAAATGTTGGTATAAAGTCACTTTGGAGTTGGTTCTCATATGTCCCTTATATTCCCCAAAATATGGAAAGATCAAACCAAAAGGGAATGGTAGAAGATTGACAGGCAGCTCTTCTGGAGTGAAATGGCCAGTCACTTCTCTGTAATCCTATTAAAACAAATCAAAAGAAGGCGCCCATAGCGTAGTATATTCTTAGACAAAACAATGTAGTAAATGTGTATATAAATGTCACTCACATTTTATGAAGCACTTTCAATGCTATAATCGCAGGCCAGATGAAACAGTGTATCTACTGAGAAAGGCATCCCTATCTATGTGTTTGATACAATAAACACTTTATTTTTTATCAAACTTTTTTATACACTTTTTATTGCTTTGGGTATCTATGCGGTTTTAATAACTAGCATTACTCAAAACTATTAGATCCATCCACATCAGCCAGCCGAGGAGAAGGAGACCTCTGATCTGGTGCCTGATACGGGAGGCGAGTTAGCCAGACTACTCTTGAATATCTGGCCTGTGATTATAGCACTTGAAAGTGCTTCATAAAATGTGAGTGACATTTTTATACACATTTACTACATTGTTTTGTCTAAGAATATACTACGCTATGGGCACCTTCTTTTGATTTGTTTTAATAACATTTAAAGTAATATAAAGTCTCTAATTCAAAGATTGAGCTTTAAGATGTTCCTTTTATCTGCATTTATACTGCTACATACTATGCAGGTCCAGAGTCATGAGAGTACCCTGGTAGAGAATGTTGAAGATAATTTTCTAGACTGCCTATTGTGCTGCCTGGGGATTTAAAAGTCGTGTTTATTTTACACTTTTTCAATCCTGTATGCATTTTCATGCAATAGCTTCATCAAAAGTAGTTGTAGAATCTATCGGCTAGATTTAGAGTTTTGTCGCTAACGCATGCTTTTTTTCCCCCGCACCTTTTAAATACCACTGGTATTTAGAGTTCACAGAATGGCTGCGTTTTCAGTGCATTAGGCTCCAAAAAGGGAGCGTAGAGCATAATTTACCGCCACTGCAACTCTAAATACCAGCATTGCTTACGGACGCGGCCAGCTTAAAAAACGTGCTCGTGCACGATTCCCCATAGGAAACAATGGGGCAGTTTGAGCTGAAAAAAAACCTAACACCTGCAAAAAAGCAGCGTTCAGCTCCTAACACAGCCCCATTGTTTCCTATGGGGAAACACTTCCTAAGTCTGCACCTAACACTCTAACATGAACCCCGAGTCTAAACACACCTAACCTTACACTTATTAACCCCTAATCTGCCGCCCCCGCTATCGCTGACCCCTGCATATTATTATTAACCCCTAATCTGTCGCTCCGTACACCGCCGCAACCTACGTTATCCCTTTGTACCCCTAATCTGCTGCCCACAACATCGCCGACCCCTATATTATATTTATTAACCCCTAATCTGCTGCCCCCAATGTCGCCGCCACCTACCTACAATTATTAACCCCTAATCTGCCGATCGGACCTCGCCGCTACTATAATAAATGTATTAACCCCTAAAGCTAAGTCTAACCATAACTCTAACACCCCCCTAAGTTAAATATAATTTTATTCTAACTAAATAAATTAACTCTTATTAAATAAATTATTCCTATTTAAAGCTAAATACTTACCTGTAAAATAAACCCTAATATAGCTACAATATAAATTATAATTATATTGTAGCTATTTTAGGGTTTATATTTATTTTACAGGCAACTTTGTATTTATTTTAACTAGGTACAATAGCTATTAAATAGTTAAGAACTATTTAATAGCTACCTAGTTAAAATAATTACAAAATTACCTGTAAAATAAATCCTAACCTAAGTTACAATTAAACCTAACACTACACTAGCAATAAATTAATTAAATAAAATACCTACAATTATCTACAATTAAACCTAACACTACACTATCAATAAATAAATTAAATAAAATACCTACAAATAAATACAATTAAATAAACTAACTAAAGTACAAAAAATAAAAAAGAACTAAGTTACAAGAAATAAAAAAATATTTACAAACATTAGAAAAATATTACAACAATTTTAAACTAATTACACCTACTCTAAGCCCCCTAATAAAATAACAAAGCCCCCCCCCAAAAAAATGCCCTACCCTATTCTAAAATTAAAATAGAAAAGCTCTTTTACCTTACCAGCCCTTAAAAGGGCCATTTGCGGGGCATGCCCCAAAGAATTCAGCTCTTTTGCCTGGAGAAAAAAAACATACAATACCCCCCCCCCAACATTACAACCCACCACCCACATACCCCTAATCTAACCCAAACCCCCCTTAAATAAACCTAACACTAAGCCCCTGAAGATCTTCCTACCTTATCTTCACCACACCGGGTATCACACCGATCCGTCCTGGCTCCGATGTCTTGATCCAAGCCCAAGCGGGGGGCTGAAGACATCCATCCTCCGGCTGAAGTCTTGATCCAAGCGGGCAGAAGAGGACATCCGGACCGGCAAACATCTTCATCCAAGCCGCATCTTCTATGTTCTTCCATCCGATGACGACCGGCTCCATCTTGAAGACCTCCAGCGCGGATCCATCCTTTTCTTCCGACAACTAGACGACGAATGAAGGTTCCTTTAAGGGACGTCATAAAAAATGGCGTCCCTCGAATTCCAATTGGCTGATAGGATTCTATCAGCCAATCGGAATTAAGGTAGGAAAATTCTGATTGGCTGATTGAATCAGCCAATCAGATTCAAGTTCAATCCGATTGGCTGATTCGATCAGCCAATCAGATTGAGCTCGCATTCTAGTGGCTGTTCCGATCAGCCAATAGAATGCAAGCTCAATCTGATTGGCTGATCGGATCAGCCAATCGGATTGAACTTGATTCTAATTGGCTGATTTCATCAGCCAATCAGAATTTTCCTACCTTAATTCCGATTGGCTGATAGAATCCTATCAGCCAATCGGAATTCGAGGGACGCCATCTTGGATGACGTCCCTTAAAGGAACCTTCATTCGTCGTCTAGTCGTCGGAAGAAAAGGATGGATCCGCGCTGGAGGTCTTCAAGATGGAGCCGGTCTTCATCGGATGGAAGAACATAGAAGATGCGGCTTGGATGAAGATGTTTGCCGGTCCGGATGTCCTCTTCTGCCCGCTTGGATCAAGACTTCAGACAGAGGATGGATGTCTTCAGCCCCCCGCTTGAGCTTGGATCAAGACATCGGAGCCAGGACGGATCGTGTGATACCCGATGTGGTGAAGATAAGGTAGGAAGATCTTCAGGGGCTTAGTGTTAGGTTTATTTAAGGGGAGTTTGGGTTAGATTAGGGGTATGTGGGTGGTGGGTTGTAATGTTGGTATTGTATGTTTTTTTTCTCCAGGCAAAAGAGCTGAATTCTTTGGGGCATGCCCCGCAAATGGCCCTTTTAAGGGCTGGTAAGGTAAAAGAGCTTTTCTATTTTAATTTTAGAATAGGGTAGGGCATTTTTTTATTTTGGGGGGCTTTGTTATTTTATTAGGGGGCTTAGAGTAGGTGTAATTAGTTTAAAATTGTCGTAATATTTTTCTAATGTTTGTAAATATTTTTTTATTTTTTGTAACTTAGTTCTTTTTTATTTTTTGTACTTTAGTTAGTTTATTTAATTGTATTTATTTGTAGGTATTTTATTTAATTTATTTATTGATAGTGTAGTGTTAGGTTTAATTGTAGATAATTGTAGGTATTTTATTTAATTAATTTATTGCTAGTGTAGTGTTAGGTTTAATTGTAACTTAGGTTAGGATTTATTTTACAGGTAATTTTGTAATTATTTTAACTAGGTAGCTATTAAATAGTTATTAACTATTTAATAGCTATTGTACCTGGTTAAAATAAATACAAAGTTGCCTGTAAAATAAATATAAACCCTAAAATAGCTACAATATAATTATAATTTATATTGTAGCTATATTAGGGTTTATTTTACAGGTAAGTATTTAGCTTTAAATAGGAATAATTTATTTAATAAGAGTTCATTTATTTCGTTAGATTTAAATTATATTTAACTTAGGGGGGTGTTAGTGTTAGGGTTAGACTTAGCTTTAGGGGTTAATAAATTTATTAGAGTAGCGGTGTGGTCCGGTCGGCAGATTAGGGGTTAATAAGTGTAGGTAGGTGTCGGCGACATTGAGGGGGGCAGATTAGGGGTTAATAAATATAATATAGCGGTCGGCGGTGTTAGGGGCAGCAGATTAGGGGTACATAAGTATAACGTAGGTGGCGGCGGTGTGCGGTCAGCAGATTAGGGGTTAAAAAAATGATTATAGTGGCGGCGATGTGGGGGACCTCGATTTAGGGGTACATAGGTAGTTTATGGGTGTTAGTGTACTTTAGAGCACAGTAGTTAAGAGCTTTATGAACCGGTGTTAGCCCAAAAAGCTCTTAACTCCTGTTTTTTTTGCGGCTGGAGTCTTGTTGTTAGTTTTCTAACGCTCACTTCAGCCAAGACTCTAAATACTGGCGTTAGAAAGATCCCATTGAAAAGATAGGGATATGCAAATGGCGTAGGGGGATCTGCGGTATGGAAATGTCGCGGCTGCAAAGTGAGCGTTAGACCCTTTAATGACTGACTGCAAATACCAGCGGGCGGTAAAAACCAGCGTTAGGAGCCTCTAACACTGGTTTTGACGGCTACCGCCAAACTCTAAATCTAGGCGTATATTTTCTGACTTATTTTGTGCAACACAAGCAAAAGTGCTTTAAACAGAAGGCTAAATTACAGAAATGTTCTATTTTCCTTAATCTTTTCAACAGGTTTTCGAGACCATTTTAAACTTATCGAATTTGGCACCCAAAGGAACTTGATAAGGCTCCCAAATGGCCTTTTTGACATATTTGCAAGTATTCCAAGATAGTTTACAGCAAAAGAATAGAACAGAAAGAGGAGCCCCATGTGCGAATCAATAGCATTAAATGTATCATGCACAATGAGGAGAAACATGGTACTCAAATGTAACAGATGCACTCAATCGTACCAATAGGAGCAGGCTGGATTTTGTACAGCAGTTTAGCTAGCTGCACTCCAGCGTATCTGGAACCAGAATCACAGGAACACTGGAACTTTAACGGAGTGGTAAAGTAGGTCTAACAACCCTCTCAGTAGCATAGGCTAGGAGATAGACACTAAGCACTAAGGGTTTAAAAAAAAATAGCAAATGGATTTATTTAAAAGAGTATAAAAACCATAGTTAAAAACAACTTATGCTAATTGCAATGTAATCTCTAGCATTGGATATGGGAAACGATGCAACGCATTTCTTGGTAGAACCGTTTCATTAGGCATATTTAATAGATATGAATAATCCTCTTATACAAAGCTACGCTACCACAAAGTGAAAAATAACCCCTCCCCTTCCACAACTCTGACAGCCAAACAGAACCCTTTATCTCAACAGAGCCAAATTGTTGCACCTGATTCTGATTTAATGTGAACAGAGTAAACAACAAGATGGTTTGAAATATTTCTATTTCTTGCACATGTGCAAAACACTCTGAAATGGCTCCAGGAGGCATTTTACATTTGTATTTGCATTCTTGGCATTGATTCATTAAAGCTCTATTCATGGCTTTTGTATAGTCTGCATGCAGTGTGCAAGGCTCATATTTACTTATGTATATGTTAATTATTATATGGATATGTATTGAGTATGTTATATCCCGTACAGTTAAAGGGATCTTTAGGACAAGTGAGATCAGAAACATCTATAATGGAGTGTAGCAATAAGTTTCTGTTAATGTTTGTTTCTAAGTCACACTTAAATTTTCGTGATTGTCACTATCATTACAGGCATCTTCCTAACCAGGTTTTCAAACAATTTAAAAGCAACTTATTGTAATTTAAATCCATCCTGATCACTGATGAACAGTCTGAATACCATTGTTTCCTCAATGACTGTATTGTCACTTTTAATGTTTTAAACATTTCTTTTTTCATTTTTAATTTTATTGATTTTAAAAAGAACCTTTTCCTAGTTTAGAGTGACATCTTAAATAAAGTAGAAGGCTATAGGTTTCCATTAGTAACACTTATGTCATGTTCTAAAAATGTATTTTAACAGTTTACACACAGTAATCCATGAAACTACTCCACTGCAATTTTGGAGCTACAAAAAAGATGTTCAATCGATATTGAGCTTTTGTGACTGGAATTTTAAATAGAAACAGGTAGTTGTTAGCGGCAGAGGCGTATCACAGTCTGGGCAGACAAGGCACCGGCCTAGGGTGGCAGCTTGGGAGGGGGCAGCAAATTTTAGAGCCTCTGTGGGAATGTGTGCTTTGAGCACGAACCATTCCAAATTAGCACCGTAGTGGAAAGGGAAGGGGGAATGACGTGAGTGCTCTGTGCCTGCACTGAACAGTCAATGACACAACAGGGCGGGAGCCGAGCTAGAGGCATTACACCAAGCACAAGGTAGGAGCTATGAAAGGAAATTGTTGATAACTGTACTGACTGATGTCTGTACCCCATCCCCGCCGATAACAGTCTCCACACACCAGCTAGAGGAGCCTGCATTCAGAGCCAGTACCGGCACATTGGCTGAGAAGGTGGCTGGTTTTAAACTATTTATATATTTCAATTTGTAAATGTCCCCCCTCCTCCTCCTCCTCCTCCATGGTCTTGTTAACACTACACATCTTCTGAAACTGTTAACTAGTTGAGTGCAGTGGGAGACTGAGGTTGTTAGAAACTCACATGAACGTGACCAGGAAGTAATTATTCCCTGTGCAGGCAGAGGCTAAGAAGAGCTATAAAACTTTTTTTTAGTAATCTGATGGTTTGTGTTTCAGTGCCCTAATATCATATGAACTTTTGATTCTGATATATATATATATATATATATATATATATATATATATATATATATATATATATATATATATATATATATATATATATATATATATACAAATAAATATTAATGTCTCCGCACTAACAAGGAATCAGTATGCAAATAAAAATCATTTCAGATCATGTGCATGCTGAAATGAAAGAATGATATGTTTAATATATAATAGTAAAAACACATATATAATGCACAATTCTGCAAGGATGCAAAGACATAGTAAAAGACAGTATCACTGGGCGTGCCCAGTCATATAAAACTTTAATAGACATCAGTCCATGACATAAAATGAGCCAAGCCCTTATCAAAAGTGTCCAGTTATAGACAGCATGTGCCTTCAAAGTATAGGTGAAACTGTAAACTTGAATAAAGATGCAACAGTGTTATATTTAAGCGTTTAGAGATATCAAGCTTTAAAGCAGATTGGTTAAGCAGTTCATGCAAAGGAATAGCCTTGTTAGAAGCATAGGATTAATGTCCGTAGCATAAGTTACATGTGCAAGATGTAAAGAGTAATTCTGGCACTTAAGGACAACAGTCCGCCAGTAAGTATGCAGCCACAATGGGTCAGGAGGAAAGGAACAAACTCTGCTCTATGAGCGATCTTACCCAGTCCTCCAGGAGTTTATGCACCAGTGATCCTCCTCATCCAGACTCCGCTGAAAGAAACACTACTTCACATTCAAGGCATCCCACAAATATCACAGCCGATTCAAAGGTCCCGCTTGTATCGGCTCAGTCTGGTGTCTGACGTCACACACACAGGCGACGCGCATTTTGGGCTCCGTCCTTCAACTTGCCCTGGTGATCCAGGCTGTCACTTGTCTATTTAAAGCAAGTCTCATGAGATGAAGTATGCCCTTGCCATTTAGTGGCGGGTTCTCATAATGAAATTTTAAGTGGTTGCTCATATGATTTCAGCTGGAAGAACGATCCACAGCATAACTTATGTTCATTTTGCAAAAGGCAATTATTCAGCAATCACCATACATGAGCTTTGGTATGTGCAATGCATTATCTTATACATAGAAAGAGAAAATTAACTTTTATACAATAATGAACACTAATAAGCCTAGCAAATTTGAAATTGAAAAACATTATTCCAATAAATAATAATAAAATAATAATACAAATAATAAAGACAGAAAGAAGTACAAAAACCTCTACTTTGTATGTAATGCTTGTATGTTAATATTAATATATTAACCTATTTCCTAGGGTCTATATAAAAATAACGATTAAGCTACCCCTCTCTAACCAAATAAGCTCACTCAGTCTCAAACGAGTTTAGAATGTACTAAATTAAAAATACAAAAAGATTAGGGATAATACCACCTGAAATTACAGATGAACCACAATCCCTATAAGAAAGTGTCCCATATAATCTCCCTATTTAAAGTCCAATTTTTGGATCTATAATGCTTCTTTTTCAAACAACAATTTTTGCCTGTTACCTCCTCTTCTCAGAGGACCTACACCATCCACTACCTGAAACTTCAATTGGCTCTTGTTGTGTCCATACAATGTAAAATGGTGGGCGAAAGGGGCAGAAGGATCTAACTTACCTATTGCTGTCTTATGTTGCCTAATCCTATCGTTTATGCATTTTTTTTTTCTCCCATGCCAGGCCAAATGGGCATTTAATTACGTAAACAACAAATTGTGACTCATAGGTGTAGTGACCTCTAATGGGTAAACATTTCCCCAATCTAGGATGAGTTACAGTGTTACCTGTTTGAATCAAATTGCACTGTGCACAATTATTACAAGGAAAGGTTCCATTTAATGTAGCTTGACTATCCTGAGCAGTAGCATCTCTAATTGAGCCCATATCAGCCTGGACCAAGTTGTCTCTCATATTACGGTTTCTTTTGTAAGAGAATAGGGGGAAGTCTCTAAAGTTAGCTGTCCTATCCTCTGATAAAAATGTCCAGTGTCTCTTGAATATTTTTTTCAATGGTTTGATATGATAGCCATATGGTACAACAAAGTGAATTCTGCCCCCAAATTCTGTCTCTTTGTTTTTTTGAGAATTAATTACTCCAGAGGGATATGGTCCACTCTTTTTTTATGAGTTTCTAATAGTACAGTTGGATATCTTCTACTCTTAAATCTTTTGAAAAAGTAATTAAATTGTTGATTCAATCTTGACTCATCATTAATGATCCTTTTCACCCTTAAGAGTTGGCTGAAAGGAAGGCTCTTGAGAGTCTGGGGAGGGTGAAAGCTTGTGAATTGAAGAAGATTATTTCTATTGGTCTTTTTCCTGTAAATATCTGTTGACAAGGAATTACCCCCTCTTGTTACTGTAGTGTCCAAAAAAATTGAGTATTGTAATCATATTCCATAGTGAATTGGAGATTTTCATCAAATTTGTTAAGTTCTTTAAAGAACTCCAATAGAGAATTGAGGTCACCTATCCAGATCATAAAAATGCCATTGATGTATCTCTTCCAAAATTTACAATATCTTTTGAAGTTATCATGTGTATACAGAAAATTTTGTTTGAAATTATGTACAAAGAGAGTTGCATATGTGGGGGCCATATCTGCCCCCATTGCAGTACCTTTGGTATGTAAGTAAAATTAATCCTCAAAGAGGAAATAATTCCTTGTCAACATTATCTCCAGAAGGTCCATGATAAACATCCTTTTTCTGGGGAAATAAAGCTTCATTGTATTAAGTTGACCAGCAATACATTTAAGACCTTCTTTATGGGGTATTGATGAATACAGACTATTGATGTCTAGAGTCACCAGAATAGAGTTGTCACTAATATGTAAATTCTCAATATTTCTTAGAAAATCAGAAGTGTTTTCCAAATATCTAGAAAAATTAAAAAGGGGTTGAAATTCATACTAGCCATAATCGGCCTACCGGGGGGGGGGGGGGGGGGGGGGATTATCAAGGCTTTTATGCACTTTTGGTAAGCAATAGATAACAGGTATCACTGGATATTTTTGAATACATTTGTTTGCTTGTTTTTTAGTTATAATACAATTCTCCAAAGTTCCATCAATCACAGTTTGTATGTAGGTCTGAAATTTTACTGTTGGGCTAAATGTCAATTTTGAATAGTTATCCACAACCCCCAATTGATTATATATTTCATCCATATATTGTGATTTGTCCATGATTACCAGAGCCCCGCCCTTGTCAGCAGGTTTGATGACAAGGTCGGTTCTGAATTTTAAAGTATCAAGAGCCTTCCTTTCAACCAAACTCTGGTTAGGTTTTCCCAATTTCACTCCCTTCTTTTTCAGTTTTTCAAAGTCTCTTTTTACCAATGTAATGAAGGATTCTACAGTGTTGTTGGTTAGTGGTGCATGTGCTGTACTTTTAGAATTAAGTGATTGAACCTGAGTGTGAAACTCACTCATGGTGTCAACATAATCCTCATGTGTTGCTACTTGTGGATGATTGGTGAAAAAGGCTTTACATCTGATATTCCTAAAAAATCTCTGCAGATCAGTTTCAATCTTAAAGAAATTTGGAGTAACTGTAGGGATAAAAGATAAGCCCTTCTATAAGACAGAAGTTGTAATATCATCCAGAGTAACAGAGGATATGTTGATCACTAAGTTATCCACTATATTTTGCTGTGTCTCGTTTGCATGCAATTTCCGGTTCCTCTTCTCCCCTCTGTGTATGCCCTTTTTTCTTTTGGCTTGTGTCTGTTGGAACTCTGGCCTAAAGCGGAGGGGCTTCTAGACTCTTGATCTGAAGGTGAGTCACCAGAGTTATCAGTATATCTAGGGGTTCTTCTTCTCTCACGTCTAAATGGAATAAAGTTGAGATTTCTCCAGTTATATACTTTATTACTTGAATAATCCATCGAATCTCTCAGAAATTGTTGTGCGTTTTTAATTTCTACCTCTTTCTTGAATTTATTGACTAGAGCCAAAATATCACTTTTAAGTTTTTTATAGTCGGCCTCTAGTTTAAAGGATTTAAGTTGTGACTCAATTCTGTCAACGTCAGCCTGTACTTTAGGAATTTCCCTCTGTATATACTCAATAGTTGGTATGATGAGATCATTGGAACATTTATTATGGATCCCTTCCCATTTATCGCAAAACTCAGGATCGTCCTTAAATAATGTGGGATTTAGGTTACATCTGAGTCCTCTAGGAATATATTTAAGGTGATGGTATTCTGCTAACATAATGGCATGTAATTCAAGACTGTTTTTTTTTTCTATATAACTTTTCCAAGGACTGTGGTTCATCTGTGTCATCAGTATTTTTTTAAAAATATCTCTGTTAACCAAACAGAGAGTAGCAATTATGGAGGCATCCAGTTCAAAATATGCAAACAATTTAGGTGCTTCTTGTGATTGTTGTAAGAATGCCATAATATAAATAGTGCTCAATCCTATACTGGAGTTATCTATTGCTTACCAAAAGTGCATAAAAGCCTTGATAATCCCCCCCCCCCCCCCGGTAGGCCGATTATGGCTAGTATGAATTTCAACCCCTTTTTAATTTTTCTAGATATTTGGAAGACACTTCTGATTTTCTAAGAAATATTGAGAATGTACATATTAGTGACAACTCTATTCTGGTGACTCTAGACATCAATAGTCTGTATTCATCAATACCCCATAAAGAAGGTCTTAAATGTATTGCTGGTCAACTTAATACAATAAAGCTTTATTTCCCCAGAAAAAGGATGTTTATCATGGACCTTCTGGAGATAATGTTGACAAGGAATTATTTCCTCTTTGAGGATTAATTTTACTTACATACCAAAGGTACTGCAATGGGGGCAGATATGGCCCCCACATATGCAACTCTCTTTGTACATAATTTCAAACAAAATTTTCTGTATACACATGATAACTTCAAAAGATATTGTAAATTTTGGAAGAGATACATCAATGGCATTTTTATGATCTGGATAGGTGACCTCAATTCTCTATTGGAGTTCTTTAAAGAACTTAACAAATTTGATGAAAATCTCCAATTCACTATGGAATATGATTACAATACTCAATTTTTTTGGACACTACAGTAACAAGAGGGGGTAATTCCTTGTCAACAGATATTTACAGGAAAAAGACCAATAGAAATAATCTTCTTCAATTCACAAGCTTTCACCCTCCCCAGACTCTCAAGAGCCTTCCTTTCAGCCAACTCTTAAGGGTGAAAAGGATCATTAATGATGAGTCAAGATTGAATCAACAAATCAATGACTTTTTCAAAAGATTTGAGAGTAGAGGATATCCAACTGTACTATTAGAAACTCATAAAAAAGAGTGGACCATATCCCTCGGGAGCAATTAATTCTCAAGAAACCAAAGAGACAGAATTTGTTGTACCATATGGCTATCATATCAAACCATTGAAAAAAATCATCTTCAAGAGACACTGGACATTGTTATCAGAGGATAGGACATTAGCAGCTACCTTTAGAGACTTCCCCCTATTCTCTTACAAAAGAAACCGTAATTTGAGAGACAACTTGGTCCAGGCTGATATGGGCTCAAGTAGAGATGCTACTGCTCAGGATAGTCCATCTACATTAAATGGAACCTTCCCTTGTAATACATGTGCACAGTGCAATTCGATTTAAACAGGTAACACTGTAACTCATCGTAGATCGGGAAGCATTTACCCATTAGAGGTCACTACACCTGTGAGTCACAATTTATTGTTTACATAATTAAATGCCCATGTGGCCTGGTATACGTGGGAGAAACAACAAAATGCATAAATGATAGTATTAGGCAACATAAGACAGTGATAGGTAAGTTAGATCCTTCTGCCCCAGTTGCCCCCACAATTTTACATTGTATGGACACAACAAGAGTCAATTGAAGTTTTAGGTAGTGGATGGTGTAGGTCCTCTGAGAAAAGGAGGTAACAGGCAAAAATTGTTGTTTGAAAAAGAAGCACTATAGATCCAAAAATTGGACTCTATGATCCCCTTTGGTCTAAATAGGTAAATTACATGGGGCACTTTCTTATAGGGACTGTGGTTCATTTGTAATTTCAGGTGGAAACATACATGGACTTTTATTATATAGGATGGGTGATATCTCACTAGTCGCAGGGACTAACCATTTTTTTTTATAGAAGTCCCTCAGGACAGTTACTGCCAGGCTTGATGTGAGAAACGACTCTTGAGTTAGCAACGTTTTTTGAATTGGGCCTTATGTTATATAATCACATAAACTTGAATCAGGAGAGAATAGGCACACTGCAATCGTTTGAAAAGAAGTATGAGTAATCTGATAATAGTGATTATCTTCACCAGGGCCTCTTAGTTATACAAAAGCACTGTCCTTGCTCCCCCCCTACCTCAACATTACAAATGAGAAGAGATACCTTAAAGGTCGATATGTGTGGATGCGAAGAGGACACCAAGGCTCCTTTAATTCCTCAGAACGATTGTGTCTGTATCCTCCGCCAGCCGAGATTCACTCGGCAGCTGAAGCAGCTTGTCCCCGGCATACGCGCTTCACACGCGTCTCTGAAATCCGGAAGTGAGGCTCCACTGACATCTACGATGACATATGTGCGGGGGGGGGGGAGAACCAAAAGGAGCAAGGTACCTGGGCTAACTGCAAAAGACCCGACCAGGCGGGCACAGCGGTTCCATAGCTGGTAGCAGCACAAAGAAAAAACGAAGATGTGGAGCCGCTGTAGGAAAAAATCAGTCTTTTATTTTGAAATCTTTAAAAATTGGGAGGCATCCCAATGCATAGGTAGGCAATTCACAGCTGCTAACATGTTTCGGCCACATTAGTACATAGATAAAGAAAAAACATAATAGTGATAATAAATATGTAAATATATAAATCTATGAAACCAAGACAGTATACAGGAACCAGTGCATTTGAAGTATATCTAAATCCATGTTCATACATAAGCTCTCACAAATGAAGAGCAAGCACTAACATAGAAATTAAATTCTAATGGATATATAAATGCAGATGCAAATATAGATAAACACCAATGCACTCAAATAAAGATGAATACATGATAGCAACAATAGATTGTCTATGTCGGAATGCTATCTGACAGAGGGATGACCAAATATAGGAATGAGACCACATAAAACTTCTGTGGCTACCCATCCATATAAATGGCTCACAGATCAAATACAGATGAACATGATAAATACATATGCAAAACCAATGATACATTACAAAAATGGAGATATACATATATATATGTACACCTATATGGACAATGAGAGATATAGTAATAGAGAGATACTGATACAAGTTTATTGGACCCCAGATAGGATAAAAAAGTACAGAGAAGGGACAGAGGACCTAGGGTCCCCTCAGTAGAACAATTATTCCCAGTAGTTTATTAGGTCGTATCTGGAATTTAAGCCATGAGGTGTCCTGGTTTTAAGATGGAATATCCAGAACACCTCACACTTGGCCAGAATACTCTCAAGATCACCACACCTTTTAGGTGTTACTACTTTTTCAATGGCGATCCACCTGAACGTGTCCAACTTGCCATTGTGAATAGTAGCAAAATGTTGCACCAACAGTGAGGTAGACTTGGCTCTCTCTAGAGTGGAGATATGTTCCCTAATTCGTGTATTGATGTCTCTGGACGTAAGTCCTGTATATTGAATGTTGCCCTTAATGCATGTAATCAAATAAATGACACCCGTGTGAGTACAATTTATGCATGTCTTTATGTCATAGCTTTTGCCTGTGACTGCTGAGCTAAAAGAATTTGAAACTTGTACATAATCACAGGGTCTACATCGACGGTGTCCACACTTAAACATACCCCTGTGACGTAACCATGAACTGTCTGAAGAATATACAGGTTTAAGTTGAGTGGGTGAAAGTATATTGCCTAAGGTGCGGCTCTTTTTATATGTACATCTGATGCCCTTTTTGACGGTATCTTTAAGCAAATTGTCCGCCGCAAGCAGGGGAAAATGTTTTTTTACAATACTACAAATACTGGAGTATTGGTCGCTATAGGTAGTCACAAAGTGTACTCCTTGAAAATCACAGGAGTTAGTGTCACAAATATCTCAGGATTCAGCTGCTAAGGAGTTAACTTTGTGTAGCTGGCACTCAAAACAGTTATTTGTTTTCAAGAAGAATTGTGTTTGTATTTTCTTTGAAGTGCCAGAACCCCCTAAATAGCCACCAAATGTTAGTGTGTATGCATTGGGTCATAAAGTCACTGAAACTCTTAGTCCCAGAGATGCACAGGATAAAGTTTATGGCTTAAGCTGTCAATAGAATGCCTGATGCAAAACAGGCCCTTCATTACAAAAACTGACCAGGTCACTGGCAGGACATTGGTATATTATGTACATATGTGGGTTAAAAGTGTTATAACCTTAATGGCAGGTAAATATGACAACCTATGGCATATTTGGTATCAAACCGAGTCTCTCAATAAACCTAAAAGGTTCTAGACATGTAAATATAGAAATTTCTTACCTAGCAGAAATGATACTGGATTCTATAATTTCAGGCAAGAAATTAGTCTATTGAAGGTTGTAAAGACAGGGGGGTTTCTTAGCCCGCCCAGGAGGGTGTGGTTAAGCAACCTGATCTCTGAAAAGTAGGGTTTAAGAATCTTATTTTTTAACAATAAGATTGTCATTCTTACAAGGGGAGCTGCTGTACAGAAGTAAGGAGCCATCATTTTCATGCCAGCCCCTGGCGCATATCTTGAAGACTAGGAAAGTATTCAATTCTGTTTTTCTCCTTTTTATTTTAAAACACTGTTTGCGTGTGTAATTTTATTTGTAACAACTTTTTATTAATAATGCATTGTGCATAATATTTTGGCATAATAAATAATTCCTTTATTAAGTTTGGCCTTTGTCTAATAATTGAACCACGTTACTGAAAGAGACTGGAATATTAGAACTGTATAATTTTAGGTTATTTTCTGCTAAATTGTATTTCTAGAGTTAATGTGTAAAGTCTGGGGTTTTCCTTAAGATTTTCCCTTTAATAAATTTTAAGTTGTGGCAGCATTTGAGCTATAGGTTTTATAGTTTATTGTGGGTGGCATTGAAAAGGGAGTGTTGGGCATTTCTCTTACATCTAGTACAGATTAAGGGAGTGCGAATTAACTCTTGCACCCACTAAACTGAATCACAAGCTTGCGTGGTGTGGCTAGATTGTGACCTATAGGTGACAGAAAAGGGGGCTGAAAACCCTTTCTGTGCCAAATAAGTGACTGGCGCAGGGTTGGATAACCTTGGTTCGTCACAAATTGGTGGGCAGCGGTGTAGATCATTTTTTTTATTATTAGATTTTAGTGCTTGTGGATTTGCTAGTGTGAAAATCCCGGTACTAAAAGAAATTGTTATTTACAATTTCCAAAGGCTAAAACTCAGTGCATTATATAGTCACCCTATTCTCTGTTTTTCTTTTCTATTTTATTTTTGCTATGGAGGCATACGAGCAGCGATCTAGAGAGGCACTTATACTCCTATGCCAGGAGCGGGATATTCCAATACGTTCAAAGAACAAAGATTCACTAATACAAGCTCTTGTTGAATATGATAACAGCCAAATCATACCAGTTGAAGTCTCAGGAGAGATGTCTGCAGCTGTGGGCGGTGATTCATCAGGATCTGGGGATCCATTGGACTGTTATTTGCAAACTGTTCTTAAACATATGGGCTCAGTGGATGCAAGTTTGCGCATGGAACTGATTACAAAGTTTTATAAAAGACAGGCTGCTGAACGACAGGCTGCCGTGGCTGAGAGGCAGGCGTCTCTGGCAGCTGAGAGACAGGTTGCTGAAAGACAGGCTGCTGAACGACAGGCGGAGAGAGAGTATCAGCTACAGCTTGCACGGTTGGAGAGAGGGATGGTCTCACCTGTTGTTAGTGAACCTAGAGACCCCCCTGCTCCCAGAGTGCGTGCAGAGAATTTTCCCACCCTGGAGAAAGATGGAGATGTGGATGTATTCCTGCGTAGCTTTGAAAAAGTTTGCAGACAGTTCCAGTTGCCAAGGGAGCAATGGGCCAAGTACCTTACCCCTGGCCTGAAAGGTCCTGCACTGGAGGCGTTTGCTGAACTACCCTCAGAGTTTGATCAGGACTATGATTCCATTAAAGCTGCACTGCAAAGAAGATACAATCTTACTCCTGAGGTGTACAGAAAGAAATTCCGTTCTCTGCAGAAAGGTTTGTCAGAGAGCTATATTACAGCTGTTGGGAAATTGAGGACAGCCTTTAAACAGTGAGTCAGAGGATTAAAAGTTGCCACTATGGAGGAGCTGGAAGATTTGATTGTGAAGGAACAGTTTATGCAGCTGTGCCCAGCCGGAGTTCAAGAATGGGTTTTAGATCGGAAGCCCATAACAGCATTGGAAGCTGGCGAGCTGGCTGATTTTTACACAGCTAACAGGTCTCCAGAGAATGGGAGGAAATCCTTTTCTAAGGGGGGATCCACCTGTAAAGGAGCTGCTGCACGACCCCCCTTCACAAAACCTGCTGTGCCTTTATCCAGTGTGTCTGCCCCCTCTGGGAAAGGAGGGGCGAGTGCTGCATCTGGGCAGGGGGATACCCGCAGATGTTTTGTTTGCAACAAAGTGGGCCACATCAGCTCCACTTGCCCAGAGAGGATTAACTTGGGGCAATCAGCTGGAGGGAGTAATCCCTCAGAAGTACCAGCATCTGTTTTGTTTGTTACCTGCCCAGAGGAAAACAACCATGAGAACCTGCAACCTGTGACTGTTGGAGATAAGGTAACCCTAGGGCTAAGGGACACAGGTGCAGAAGTGACTATGGTGCATCCAAAGCTAGTGAACTCTGAGAACATTATCCCTGGAAAGACTCTAACAGTTAAAGGGATTGGGGGAATGAAACTTGCAGTGCCTATGGCACGTGTATATCTTGATTGGGGAGTGGGGAGAGGTTTAAGAAATGTGGGGGTATCTGAAAATATTCCTAATGATGTTTTACTGGGTACTGATTTGGGTAGATTGTTATCTCTTTATGTGCCTGACAATGCTACATGTG
Organism: Bombina bombina; assembly: GCF_027579735.1. NCBI lineage: Eukaryota > Metazoa > Chordata > Amphibia > Anura > Bombinatoridae > Bombina > Bombina bombina. The sequence goes on along the minus strand of NC_069500.1, from coordinate 650,081,113 downwards.
ACCTAGTGACATTAGTTGCAGACCCTTATGTGGAAAGGGCTGTGTGTGAAAATGCTCAGAGACATTATGACCAGGAGGGAGGACAGAGTGCATGTGTGCGCAGGGCTGTGCCTGAACTGGGGGTGTCTGTTCTGAGAGGTGACCCTGTAAGAGGAGAAACTGATGGTGGAGAAAGGCCGATATACTGTGTGGGTCTGTCTGTGCCTGAACTGAGTTTACCTGTACAGGGAGAAGCTGTTTGTGAGAGAAGGCAGATGAGGGGTGCGTGTCTGCCTGTGATTGAATCAGTGGATTCTATAGAAGGAGGTGAGATTGACGGGGGAGAGAATGACTGGGTGACTGGGCCGCTGGATGATGTGTGCCAGTCTCTGCCAGGGACAATTCCGTACCCTGGGAAAAGACACAATAGTTGTGATAAATGGCAGAAGGAAGATGTGTGCTTGTCTGCACCAGTGTCAAAAGGATCTCAGATTCTGTGTTAATGCAAAGTGGCAGACTGACTGTGAGAGAGAGCAGGGGGGCAAACTAGCCCACTCTATGACAGAAGCAGCAAAGCCACAGATTTCAGAGTGTGTGGGGGAGGAGGGTACAGGATACTCTTTGAGGGACCCCCAGAGTGAGTGTGAAAGATTGTGGGTGACAGAGACCCCAGTAACCTCAGCTGTGACCTATAAACAGACTGCACAGGCTAGGGGACAGAGACTGACACAGACTGCAGGCACAGGGGGGAGGAGTACAGAGAAGTGTATTTACACAGCCCCACAGTGCCATTCAGCAAATACACTGATAGATGTGCAGCATCAGTGTCCTCAGCAGGTTCAGCAGTTAGAACGCACAGTGAGGAGGAGGGGGGCAGTTAGTCAACCCCCTACCAACCATAACAGAGTGCAGGAGTACAGGAATTCTACTCCAGTGGGAGGGCAAGAGCCTATGGTAGTTAAGCAGCAACTGACAGCACACAATATGTTTTGAGAGCACACCATAGGTAGCAAGACACTAGGTTTCACAGGCACCTCTGTAACAGGGGATGATGTGTTATTCATCGATAAGATGCAAACCTTATTGGGGGAGGTACCTGCAAAACCCAGAGATGCCATATTCGCACAAAAACAGTTGCAGGAGTTTACTGCCAGAGAGGGAGTGTGTGAGATGGTCCATAATGTTCTTGTACTCACGCCCATGAGACAGAACAAACTAGAGGCTGCATGGGAGGGGCCCTGCAATATATTCAATCAGTTGGGTAGAGCAACTAGTGTGTTACTTTTAAAAAGAGGGCATCCTGCTGCCAAAACTGCTAGGTGCAATCTGTCTGGCAATGGTGTTCTCACCGCAAGGGGAAGCTCCTTTTGATACGCATCGGGAGTGGCTCGTAGCCACCCCCTTTGCGTCTCTTATTGGGGGAGGTGTCACAAATATGGGTTAAAAGTGTTATAACCTTAATGGCAGGTAAATATGACAACCTATGGCATATTTGGTATCAAACCAAGTCTCTCAATAAACCTAAAAGGTTCTAGACATGTAAATATAGAAATTTCTTACCTAGCAGAAATGATACTGGATTCTATAATTTCAGGCAAGAAATTAGTCTATTGAAGGTTGTAAAGACAGGGGGGTTTCTTAGCCCGCCCAGGAGGGTGTGGTTAAGCAACCTGATCTCTGAAAAGTAGGGTTTAAGAATCTTATATTTTAACAATAAGATTGTCATTCTTGCAAGGGGAGCTGCTGTACAGAAGTAAGGAGCCATCATTTTCATGCCAGCCCCTGGCGCATATCTTGAAGACTAGGAAAGTATTCAATTCTGTTTTTCTCCTTTTTATTTTAAAACACTGTTTGCGTGTGTAATTTTATTTGTAACAACTTTTTATTAATAATGCATTGTGCATAATATTTTTGGCATAATAAATAATTCCTTTATTAAGTTTGGCCTTTGTCTAATAATTGAACCACGTTACTGAAAGAGACTGGAATATTAGAACTGTATAATTTTAGGTTATTTTCTGCTAAATTGTATTTCTAGAGTTAATGTGTAAAGTCTGGGGTTTTCCTTAAGATTTTCCCTTTAATAAATTTTAAGTTGTGGCAGCATTTGAGCTATAGGTTTTATATTTTATTGTGGGTGGCATTGAAAAGGGAGTGTTGGGCATTTCTCTTACGTCTAGTACAGATTAAGGGAGTGCGAATTAACTCTTGCACCCACTAAACTGAATCACAAGCTTGCCTGGTGTGGCTAGATTGTGACCTATAGGTGACAGAAAAGGGGGCTGAAAACCCTTTCTGTGCCAAATAAGTGACTGGCGCAGGGTTGGATAACCTTGGTTCATCACAGTTAGCTTGAGCATTTTTATCTTCCAGCAATTTGTGTCTTGGTATGCTATGTACTTTGTGTATAGCTTCCCTGATATGGCTTGGACTATATTTTCGTTCTCTTAGTCTTTGTTCAAGGTTCTTAGATTCCCTAAAATAATCTGCTTCCTTACTACAATTTCTCTTCGAACGAGAAAATTGCCCTTTGGCCACAGCATACGATACATTTTTGGGGTGACAACTATCTGCATGCAGCAGAGAATTCCCCAAAATAGGTTTGCGGTAAACCTTAGTATGTATACTGCCACCTGTTTCACCCTCCAGACATAAATCCAAAAAAGTGATACAAGTTGGATTTTGTTCGAAGGTGAACTGGAGATTGTAAGTATTGTCATTAAGATAATCAACAAATTCCTTCAACAATTCCATAGGACCAGTCCATATGATCAACAGATCATCAATGAACCGCTTGAAAAAGCGTATATATTTTCTGAAAGGATTACTATCTCCAAAGATGTGGCACAGCTCCCACCAGCCAAAATAGAGATTGGCATAGGATGGTGCGAATTTCGCCCCCATCGCTGTGCCACATCTTTGGAGATAGTACACCCCCTCAAAGCAGAAAAAATTATGAGTTAAAAGAAACTCAAGGACCCTAAGAATATAGATCTGGAAATCAGAGGTATATTCTGTGGAATTGGTGAGATGGAATTTGACAGCCTCAATCCCCCTAGAGTGCGGAATGGATGAGTACAAAGAAACAGCGTCTATGGTTATCCAACTGTATGTCTCGTCCCACTTCACACTAGTAAGGAGGTTAAGGATGTGTTTGGAGTCACGGGTATAGGAGAGTAGGTTAAGTACAATCGGTTGTAATAGGGCATCTAGACACTGAGATAGGCGTTCGAGCAGAGAATCCACCCCGCTGACTATGGGTCTACACTTAATGTCACTTAGAGATTTATGGACTTTGGGAAAATGGTGGAACATGGGTATCTTGGGAAAAGAAACTTCCAAATATTGTGCAGTATGTAAATCCATATACCCATGTTCCACACCATCGTCCAAAATGTCCTTTACTTCCTTTTTGAAAGCATTGGTGGGATTATGAGACAGCACCTCATAGTCTCGATCATTCTCAAGTTGGCGCAGGGCCTCCAAGACATAGTCAGATCGATTCATTACCACTGTGGTGCCGCCCTTGTCCGCAGGGCGCACCACAATGGAATTATTCTGTTCAAGAGCTCTTAGTGCTTCTTTTTGCTTTAAAGAAAGATTATGTCTTGTAGGCCCTAAACCACACTGAAGAGCCAAAAGTTCTCTTTCCACCCTATCATAGAAGGTCTCAACAATAGGACCACTATAGTGAATAGGGTAGTATTTTGAATTCTCACGAAATTTAGCACCACTGTTGAGGTTACCATGGGCAGGCATACTGGCATTTTTTAGAGTCTGTAGGCTAGCCAGATCACAGTTCTCTTCAAATGTGTGGAACTCTGCCTGTCCAGTGGTACTCCCCACACGTGCAGTAACTGAGATTGTAGTGGAGTCTGTTTTATTTGCAAAATACTTTTTCAAGGTAATATTCCTCACTAGTTTGTTAAGATCAATTAAAGTCTGAAACAAATTAAAATTTACAGACGGTGCAAATCCCAAGCCATAACCCAAGACTTCAATTTGTGCTTGGGTTAGAACAATCGAGGAGATGTTAATGACATTATTTACTTGTATTTTGTGTTTGAGCGGTTCACCCTCAGTTGATATCTCTCTTGATTGTGTGACTGAGGATCGCTCCCTCCCACCTCTGGAGGACCCTGCCCCAAGGGAAAAACCTGTTCAATCATGGTAGTGTTGCTAAGTGCATTTGTTTGTACTGTCTTACTAGGGACATATTTAGATACCATAAACCCCTCATTTTGGATAGGTGTCTCCCTTTGCACAGTATCCCTTCAAGTGATTGTAGCTGTATTATTTTTAAGGATCCCAACATTTTTAGGAAGTGTCTGAACTGCCTCTACTCTGGTGTAGGTTCCCTCATTATCTGATTGTCTACCATCAGAGGACCAGTCAGTGTCGCTATCAGAAAAAGACACTAACTTATTCTGTTTGTTGTTACTGTGTCTACGATGTCCCGTCCTCTTATTCTTATTAGCCTTATTCTTGTTATGTTGTTTATTGCTATTATCAGCAATGGAAATGTTGCGCCTATATTCATTTCTCTGTTTCCTATTCCATATGTATACGGAATTGGATAGGAAATCTGTTTTATCTCTAATGAATTTATGGTGCTTATTTTCCATAATGTGCTGCTTGCTGGTAGCTACAGAATCTAAGAGAATTTTATCAAATTTTGCAAAATCCACATCAGTACACCTTTTATTAAGCTTTAATTGTAGGCAGTCTATTTCAGATTTAATTTTATGCAAATCTTGTGTTCTGTGGCGTATCAACAACAACAAAAGGTTAAAGGAGCATTCAGATAATACTTGATTCCAAGATTCCATAAACTCCTGGTCCTTAGGGTCAACTTCAAAGGTTGGAAATTTGTATAACCTCAATCCTCTTGGGATCATTTTAGCTTTAATATAATTTTCAAATGTCCATATGTCCCATTGTGCTCTATTTTCCTTAACAAGCAATCGCTCCATTAAGTCAAACAGTGTGCTCAAAGACAATACACCTTTGTCCTCTGAAAAAAAATTGGTTGCAGTCAAAGCCTGGATTTGTCCTGGTTTCTGCAGGCATTAGTGAGAAGTAAGTGTGACTGTTGGTTGCCTCCATAATCGCCTCAAATATGAGCAATAATAGTAATGTTCAAAAGAAGTAGCAGTCAGACTAGAAAAGCAATGGTGCCAAGGTATTACCAGCTAATACCCAAATAGACTTGAATCAGGAGAGAATAGGCACACTGCAATCGTTTGAAAAGAAGTATGAGTAATCTGATAATAGTGATTATCTTCACCAGGACCTCATAGTTATACAAAAGCACTGTCCTTGCTCCCCCCCTACCTCAACATTACCAATGAGAAGAGATACCTTAAAGGTCGATATGTGTGGATGCGAAGATTACACCAAGGCTCCTTTACTTCCTCAGCCCGACTGTGTCTGTATCCTCCGCCGGCCGAGATTCACTCGGCAGCTGAATCAGATTGTCCCCGGCATACGCGTCCACACGCGTCTCCGAAATCCGGAAGTGAGGCTCCACTGATGTCTAGGATGACGTATGTGCGGGGGGGGGGGAGAACCAAAAGTAGCAAGGTACCTGGGCTAACTGCAAAAGACCCGACCAGGGGGGCACAGCGGTTCCGTAGCTGGTAGCAGCACAAAGAAAAAACGAAGATGTGGAGCCGCTGTAGGATAAAATCAGTCTTTTATTTTTAAATCTTTAAAAATTGGGAGGCATCCCAATGCATAGGTAGGCAATTCACAGCTGCTAACATGTTTCGGCCATGGTGGCCGTAGTCATAGCATGCTCTGCTTTGCACAACAATGATTTTAAAACAGGCATCGTAGTACCTGATAGGTGAAGCAATTAAGAAATAAAGACGCCTACTAAGCTACATGCACACAAACTTTAACGCATTAATGCCACAATATAGTATTGAACTGGGTATGTATATATACACCAATTCGGTTCACATAGAGAATTATTTGTACATTAGTACATAGATAAAGAAAAAAACATAATAGTGATAATAAATATGTAAATATATAAATCTATGAAACCAAGACAGTATACAGGAACCAGTGCATCTGAAGTATATCTAAATCCATGTGCATACATAAGCTCTCACAAATGAAGAGCAAGCACTAACATAGAAATTAAATTCTAATGGATATATAAATGCAGATGCAAATATAGATAAACACCAATGCACTCAAATAAAGATGAATACATGATAGCAACAATATATTGTCTGTGTCGGAATGCTATCTGACAGAGGGATGACCAAATATAGGAAGGAGACCACATAAAACTTCTGTGGCTACCCATCCATATAAATGGCTCACAGATCAAATACAGATGAACATGATAAATACATTTGCAAAACCAATGATACATTACAAAAATGGAGATATACATATATATATGTACATCTATATGGACAATGAGAGATATAGTAATAGAGAGATACTGATACAAGTTTATTGGACCCCAGATAGGATAAAAAAGTACAGAGAAGGGACAGAGTACCTAGGGTCCCCTCAGTAGAACAATTATTCCCAGAAGTTTATTAGGTCGTATCTGGAATTTAAGCCATGAGGTGTCCTGGTTTTAAGATGGAATATCCAGAACACCTCATGCTTGGCCAGAATACTCTCAAGATCACCACCCCTTTTAGGTGTTACTACTTTTTCAATGGCGATCCACCTGAACGTGTCCAACTTGCCATTGTGAATAGTAGCAATAATGAAATTAGTCACATAAGAATTAAATTTACACTTAGCACTATGTAACAGAAAGAACATTAGGCTGTTAGCAATAAGCTATATTTCCTATGAAAAGTGTTGCTGACACCTATAAACCACAAAATATTCCAGAGATCTGGATCAAGATAAAAACTATGTATTGCTTTAATTTTTGTTACAGATACGTTCTTTGTTGAATATTCTAATATTTTTCACACCCATTTTATTTTGTAATATAATGTGATATAAAGTTGCTTAGGACCTACTTGAGGAAATATTTACCAGACAGCTAGCTGGTGGAGTTGCCCGTGTCTGAATTATTCCTAAATGTAAAAGCAGACAGAGAAATAACCTGGTTTTCCTTCATTTCTGAAATTGTAATAGAACACTTGTACTGTCAAAAAATCCATTCCCCTGTTGGCCTCAGAACATTATTTACATAACAGATTGGTTTTCCATAAAAAAAAATGCGTTCTGCACATTTGAATTTTGACTATGTCCATTTAAAGTAGCTAGGCTACTGCTACAAGCCAGCATCAGCACACAAAAGACTGTTGTGCTTTTTAAAATGTATTATTTAATTTTTTAAAATGAGTTCAGATTGTCAAAAACCAAAGTTGTTTTCAGTGATCAACTGCACTACAGGCCAGGGGTCATTGGGTGCCACTCCCAAGGTTTCAATGGAAGTGTCCTTGACATCACAGCAATACAGATAATCAAGTCCTATCATTTAAAAATGAGAATTGTTTGCACTTTTAAATGCTTCCCTACAAAAAACAAAGTTTAAAAGTTCAAAATATGGGGTTTCACTTGGGAACCTTAGTATACTATAATAAAATGTAAAATATAATATAAAATAATATAAAAATTGAAATGTTTGTAGATCCCGAATAAAGTTTATTTTATGGTGGGCGGCCCACCTTAATAAAATATGTACATTTTGTCTGTATAGACATGAAAATAAAAATGCACGTTTAGCACTACTTTGTCATAAAGCAGCCCATCTAGTTTTATTACAAGCCCAAAAATATGAATAAGCTCAATTTCCAAATTTGGATACCCTTGATAACAATTTAGTAAAGTGATCACAGTAGCCACAGTGGTCTGCTGGCTAATTTCAATGTTATTTATAAAATCTATATAAACATTCTTTTATTCTGAATCTGCTGGGCCTGCTGAAAAAAAAACCCAATATATTTTTTGTGGGTCACTCACTAAAATATAACATAATAATAAACAGCAAAAAAGCTAAAAATTGGCTAAGGAAAGGGGTGTGAAAAAGACTTAACAAAGAATGTTTTAATTCCAGTATACTCTGTTAGTGTACGATGGTCTAGATTACAAGCAGAGCACAAAAATATTGGCACTATTGAGTTAACACTCAAATTACAAGTCCAAATTTATTTTGTATTGCTCGAGCATCTCACATAATAGAATTTAAAGGGGTGGGCAGGAAATATTATGTCAGATATCACCTAGCTGCTAAGCCGATGACGCACTAAGTCAACAGTGAGCAAGTAGTGGAGATCTTCATCTAGTTCTGTACTATACTACTAATAATAATGGTTTACCTCAGGTCTCAGAAAGCTCTACATTTTTCCCTTTTATTTTGAATTGCGTTGCAGCGAAACACTTAACTCACCACTTGGGATACGAGCGCAATAAGTGAGCTATTAGAGCTCCCTGTCCTATCCATTATAAGTATAGGGCACCCTAAAAAATTCTTGGGTCCTTAAGAGGCTCTGCGTAATTTTTTTTAGCCATCCACTTCTAACAACAGATTTTGCGTTATTCTTAGCGTGAGTTCAAAATAACACAACACACCCTGCGCTATTGATTGCACTCCACTTGCAATCTAGCCCTATATTGGGGTATGGATATAAAACAAAAGCTCATTTGAATGTAGTTACAAGGGATCTTGGGAAAAGAAGATGAAGTACTAGGCTACCTGGGCTACAGAATAGTGGGCTACAGGATTCTACAGGATGCTATTTAAGCTTCTTTTCTATAATCAAGCAACTGGAAAGGCTCAGATTGTGCTGATTCTAATAAATGACACTGCGCATTGTAAGTTCATTTCAATAACAATGGAAAATGTTTCTTGTTCTTTTCTTTTTTAGTAAGTTTTTCTAATTCATTGCTGCACAATATAAAATGAAGTGCAAAGCCCTGCTAGTGTTACGTAGCTCAAAATATCTATACATGCAGGTGTCACATTCATAGCATTTTTTTAACGCGCAAGAGGTCATCACTTTCTTTCCATGACCACATTAATACCTAATTCGCCAGAATTCATGATTCAGAACAAATTCTCTAGGTCGGCTGATTAATCGGCATTATTTGCATCTACCAAGACCCATCAATTTTAAACCTCATAAATAGGCTTAAGCTGCAGTTATTACAAGCACTTTTTTCAAGGAGATAAGTAACTGTGCAAAGCGGCCATGGGTCTTTTTTATGTTATGTAATTTGTTTTTATTATTCTACATGGAACATAATGTTTTACTGCGGTGTAAAGTTGTATTTTTGTCTACGATGCAGTACGCTCATATTTATAAATCTGTTTCTTTCAGTGGTTTTGCTGAATTTAAATGCAGTTTAAAAATGTTCTTTATTATAGCGCCGTTTGTATTATCATGAGGTAAAATTATGCTTGTTCTTATAGGGTACTTCCAATACGGTATTTTTATGTGCTCAGCCATGTTTCTTTTTTAAACTGCTGTAATAAACGATTCTTAATCATTATAAATGCCATAGAAATAGAAGAAAGGGCAATATAAATAAAGTGCCAGAATATCAGCAATCACTGCCGATCCATTTATTCATATGTTGACAGCCTGATAGGGTTGATGAGATTTGTGCTTTAGATTCTACACTGAAATCTTTTAATTTCTTTAATACATCTCATCCTTACTCAATTACACTGACAGGTTCACTGAAAGTAGAACCAAGTCTCTTTAATATTTTTTTAAGCATCAATTCAATATTCAGTTGACAAATTCGATATTTGTCATTTGTGAATCAATGGCAGGCGAATAGAATGTACGTGCTGACTAGATCTTGTGCTGCCTGCGTCATGGGCAATTCCTCCAGGCCCCATCTCTATTGATGTTTAACGTCTAGCCAAAGGCTGAGCTCACAGCTTTGGATTTACGCTCACATAAATCATCTTAATTTAATCTGACAAATCAAAACATAAATCTCCTGCTTTTATACCACCCACAGATATCCTGAACATACAATTTCCTAGGTTTATAACTAAATCTTAAAGTGAATTTATGAGATTCTTATAACTTAGCTTTGTATAGTTCATATTTAAAGTAACAGCACCTGGGTTATAAGCACTATTTCTTGGCCTTTAAAAACAGCAATTTAGATACAAAGATGACAGGTTACAACAATGAAGTAATCACAAAGCAGCCTTTATTTATATTTACTTTTATCCGGCCAATTACAGTGACTAGGTTTATACCTACATCAGATTTTTCAGTATTAAAGGGATATGAAACCCCAAAATGTTCTTTTGTGATTCAGACAGAGCATACATTTTTAAAAAGGCTTCCAATTTACTTCTATTATCAAAGTCTCTTCGTGCCCATGATATTCTTTGTTGAAGAGATACCTAGGTAGGCATCTGGATCACTAAATGGCAGGGAATAGTGCTGCCCTCTAATGCTCTTGCAAATGGTTAACATTCTTGCAAAACCGCTGTCATATAGTGCTCCAGAAATGAGCTGGCTCCTAAGCTTTCAATAAAAGATACCAAAAGAACAAAGAAACGTGATAATAGAAGTAAACTAGAATGTTTTTAAAATTGCATGCTGCATCTAAATCATGAAAAAAGTTGGGTTTCATATCCTTTTAAGAAGTCAGTCAAATGGTTAGATATGATTCATGTAATGTTTGTTTGTGAAAGGGCCCTATGACATATCACACATTTATTTTTCTTCACAATTAATAATGTTTTTATGTTAGAATTAACACATACAGACCCAGATTACAAGTGAAGATCTATTGATAGTGCAGGGTGTGCGATCAATTTCCTGGACCAGCGCTATGAATAGTGCACAACCTGGTATTTTAAGTGAATGGTTAAACACAGGGGCAGACTGAGACCAACCAACCAGGGCCCCCGGGCAAAAGTGTACAGGGTCCCCCCACCTCCTCTTTGCTCCACCTACCTACCTACTCTGTCCCTCCCTTCCATCTCATGTGCCCCTCCCACCTCATATGCCCCTCCTCACCATGTTTTTAATTGCCATATAAAGAGACAGTAAAAAACAGAATTTATATTGTTTAAAAAGGTAGATAATCCCTTTATTACCCATTCCCCAGTTTTGCATAACCAACACAGTTATAACAATATACTTCTTTTTTTTTTTATATTTTTTTTTTTATTGAGGTTTTTGAATGATACAATAAAAAGAACAATTCAGAGTTTGTGTCTTACACAATAAGTGAATATACAATCGCTTTGCAGGCAAAAATTATTGAAGCTCATAGAAATATGTCTGCTATGTGTATGACAGTATAATAGGCATATAATAAGTAGGCATGCAATTGAATATATCCAATTCACGGACTGCACAAAGCTCTATTACATTAGAGAAAACACAGTAGCAGTTTCTTCTTGTATCTGCAAAGTATAGAATTATATCTTCTTTATCCCACTAGATGTCTGAAACTTAAGTAACAATAGAAAGGAAAACTAGACAAACATATATGGAATCTAATTTTTCTTATAATAGAAGAGTATGAAGTAACTAATACGTTGATCACTCTTGGACCGATTTTATCGTAGGTGTTATGATAAGTGGTAGTTACTCAAAACAAGTGTTGAGAGAAATATAAGGGGGAAGGGTCCAGCGGACCAGAGCCGCCTGTATAATAGAAGGGAAAGGGAGGGCGTGGCCTAGTTCAAAAGTAAGTATTTCCATGATGGCAAGGTAACCAAAAGCTGGGTCAGGGTATAAAGAGATCTAAGACCTCATTTTGTTTAAGAAGTGCATGCCAATGCATTCAAATATAAATGCTTGTGACTCATGGGGAATATGCTAGAGTAACTGTATCCATTTTGGCTATGGATTATGTGAAGCAATTTTTTCCCTACCTATAAATGTAAGATTATAGGGAGTTAAGAGAGCCATGAGCTATTGCTCACAATATGAAACAAGTGGTGCCGATATGTAGTGATCAGGATTATAGCCTGCTACCAATACGGACCATTAATTAAAGGTGTAGGAGCGTGCATAGGAGGCTATAATAGGGGATAAGCTGTACAATGTAAAATTATAAACACTAAACCCAATTCTCTTAGAAATGTAGCGAGACATGTATGGATATTACAGCAACTAACATTTGATAGAATAAGATTGGAAATAGGGAGCTAAACAATATGACCTTCTTAAGTAGAGTTAGGTTGTCTCCCTAAATAGGATCCCACCATCAGCCAAACCAAACCACTCTTATAACTCCTTAGCTATGTTTTAGACTAATGTAGTCTGGTTAATCTATCAGAGTAAGCAAGATTCTCTTAACAAAGGAAGCACAAGAGGAGAAAAGGGAAAAAAAAGAGGAAAGATACACATGTATATATATTTGTGAGCATGGCTAGTATATATAAACCTGGACAGGTCCCTACTGGGTGCCTGTAAATACCTCTCTAAGGAAATGCACTGGTTTTGGAACATAAGAAGTATGTTAGGGAAAGGGATGAGAGAAGGCAGGTGTATCACAGATATGACATGAGAAGGGGGAAATGAGTCTGTGGTTCCATTTGAGTATGAGGGAAATACAGGGTGATATATTTGCTAAGAAAGCAGAGTCTAAATGAGCATGGCTAACATAAGTAAACCCCGATAGATAATAAACAGGTAACAGTTACTTAATAAACCAATTTGTCTAACAGTAATGAATAATGACCATGGTGTTCGTAATCATAACATTAGTAACTTTAAAATGTTTAACTGAGCTAAAGTCCCTAAAGTCAGTCATACATATCAAGCAGGTAGATAGAGGAACTGGCCTCCCGGGTCAAAAAGGCTATTCGACTGTCCAGCATGGGCTTGTGCAGTATTATTCCTGGGGAGCTCATATTTCTCATAGCCCTGCCTGTAAACTTTACCATATTTGTTGTGGACTGCTGCTGATCTGTGACTTTGTATTGGGGCCCACAGAGAAATGTCCAATTGCTGACCGGCAAACCTCTCTGTTGTTATATGAGGATCTTGCGATCGGCATCGGGTGACTTTGTTAGATGGCACCTTCTTCCCCAGACTTGGCTGAATGGGCTGGTGGTCCGGTGTGTCTAAGACATCCCGGATCTTAAATGGTTGTGCAGCCGCTCCGGGGGTTAGAAGCATAGTGGATAGATCTGAATCATATATAAATCATATATAAATGCTTGTGACTCATGGGGAATATGCTAGAGTAACTGTATCCATTTTGGCTATGGATTATGTGAAGCAATTTTTTCCCTACCTATAAATGTAAGATTATAGGGAGTTAAGAGAGCCATGAGCTATTGCTCACAATATGAAACAAGTGGTGCCGATATGTAGTGATCAGGATTATAGCCTGCTACCAATACGGACCATTAATTAAAGGTGTAGGAGCGTGCATAGGAGGCTATAATAGGGGATAAGCTGTACAATGTAAAATTATAAACACTAAACCCAATTCTCTTAGAAATGTAGCGAGACATGTATGGATATTACAGTAACTAACATTTGATAGAATAAGATTGGAAATAGGGAGCTAAACAATATGACCTTCTTAAGTAGAGTTAGGTTGTCTCCCTAAATAGGATCCCACCATCAGCCAAACCAAACCACTCTTATAACTCCTTAGCTATGTTTTAGACTAATGTAGTCTGGTTAATCTATCAGAGTAAGCAAGATTCTCTTAACAAAGGAAGCACAAGAGGAGAAAAGGGAAAAAAAAAGAGGAAAGATACACATTTATATATATTTGTGAGCATGGCTAGTATATATAAACCTGGACAGGTCCCTACTGGGTGCCTGTAAATACCTCTCTAAGGAAATGCACTGGTTTTGGAACATAAGAAGTATGTTAGGGAAAGGGATGAGAGAAGGCAGGTGTATCACAGATATGACATGAGAAGGGGGAAATGAGTCTGTGGTTCCATTTGAGTATGAGGGAAATACAGGGTGACATATTTGCTAAGAAAGCAGAGTCTAAATGAGCATGGCTAACATAAGTAAACCCCGATAGATAATAAACAGGTAACAGTTACTTAATAAACCAATTTGTCTAACAGTAATGAATAATGACCATGGTGTTCGTAATCATAACATTAGTAACTTTAAAATGTTTAACTGAGCTAAAGTCCCTAAAGTCAGTCATACATATCAAGCAGGTAGATAGAGGAACTGGCCTCCCGGGTCAAAAAGGCTATTCGACTGTCCAGCATGGGCTTGTGCAGTATTATTCCTGGGGAGCTCATATTTCTCATAGCCCTGCCTGTAAACTTTACCATATTTGTTGTGGACTGCTGCTGATCTGTGACTTTGTATTGGGGCCCACAGAGAAATGTCCAATTGCTGACCGGCAAACCTCTCTGTTGTTATATGAGGATCTTGCGATCGGCATCGGGTGACTTTGTTAGATGGCACCTTCTTCCCCAGACTTGGCTGAATGGGCTGGTGGTCCGGTGTGTCTAAGACATCCCGGATCTTAAATGGTTGTGCAGCCGCTCCGGGGGTTAAAAGCATAGTGGATAGATCTGAATCCACCCTGGTCTGCCCAAAGGAGAAGTCTTCCTCTATGTCTGTCAGACTGCCCGTAGCTTCCGAACATGAAATGAGAGAGCTGGATTTGTTCGCAGGGATGTGCAGTGTTGTGGTAACGTTACTCTCCGAATGTGTTTGAGCGTTAGTACACTGCTCTTTTCCAAGCCGCTCCCCTGACTTCTCTTTTCGAATGGTATGAATATTAACTCTGTCTTTTTTTGTGCCCAGTGAGCGGACATCGGCACAGAGTTGTCTGTATCTTAAGTCCATCAGATGTCCTAGGCCTTCGAGTAGGGCCACCGCTGTAGTCAGCTCCACCTCCATAGTCCATCAAGGGCAGGTCACTTCATTGTAGCTAAGAGCAATGGGTATTGTGGAGGTAACCAATATTCCCTCATGCGATCATACAGGCTATTTAACCAGGTAGATCCCCATCAGACCAGGGCGAAGACAGTGCTAAGATCTGCGTGTTAGGCCTCCGTTACTTATTCATCTGCCTACAATCACTCACTAAAGTAGCAAGGTTACAATAAAAAAGTATGTGTCGGTCGTGGACAGTTTCAGGGGTCTGAATATATGTTTATTCTGGACGGATCATGGGTGGTTCTATAGGTAGTTGTTAAATTAGGTTGTCAACCCTCAGAGCTATAGCATTTTCCATCCGCCATGTCTGCCTCTTGGCCACGCCCCCCAAAATAATATACTTTTTACCTCTGTTATTACCTTGTATCTAAGCCTCTGCAAACTGCCCCCTTATTCAGTTCATTTTTAGCAAATCAGTGCTGACTTCTAGGAGCTTCACGTGCCTGAGCTCAATGTTATCTATATTAAACACATTATCTAATGCCCTCAAGCCCTGTCAAAATGCTTTCAGATTAGAGGCGGCCTTCAAGGTCTAAGAAATGAGCATATGAACCTACTAGGTTTAGCTTTCAACTAAGAATTCCAAGAGAACAAAGCAAAATTGGTTATAAAAGTAAATTGGAAAGTTGTTTAAAATTACATGCCCTATTTAAATCATGAAAGTTTTTTTTTTTACTTGACTGTCCCTTTAAATATTTTTAACATGAACTAAATATTGTAAATTAACAAGTGCTTGTGCAAATAAAAAAAATCCCCATGCCTATATGCACTAAAGTACGGAGCAGAAAGTAGTGAGGGACAGACAAGGGGTTAAAATCACAAATTGACCAGTATATTGGTGGAGGACAGCTGGTGTCTGGTTTTGAGGATACAAATAAAAAGAGCCTTTAACTTAGTCTGGGGCATGTGATGCTTGGTTGAAAAGAAAATTTTAAATAAGGGAGTTATATGGTGTTTTAAAGGGACAGAAAGTAAAAATTAAACTATCATTACAGATAGTGCATGTAATTGTATACAATTTGCCAATTTACTTCTGCTAGCCTTTTTTAATTTTTAAATTTTTTATCCTTCTGATGATTAGATCTTTTTATTATATTGAAGAAAGTGCTAAATTAATGGTTTTAATTTAATTTATTGATTATCCTGTTAATGGTTCTTTTTCACCTCACTTTATATTCACATAACACATATATTATATAAATACACATATGATTCATATAAAACACTCATGATTCACATCACATATATAATGCAAATGTACACATATGTGTGCAAGATGACTAATTTTTTATTATGTTTTTTTTTACACGTATATATACTTTTTTGTATGGAACTGATTTTCTTTTGCACTTGCACTTTATTACACTTACATTGTACTTACTTTTGTGGTATAGAAATTTTCTGCACAAGTCACTTGAATTTTTTGCTATTTATTAGTTTTTACCATTATAGTGCTATCTGTATATAGGATTGGTTAGATTTTCAAATATAATTTCGTTGTCTCTGTTTTCCTACTTTGTACAATGACAATAAAACGAATCTAATCTAATCTAATCTTATCAAATTTGCTTAATTTTGTTGGTATCCTTTTGTTGACTAGTAACCCATGGTAGGCTCAGGGGCAGCAATGCACTATTGTGAGCTAGCTGAACATATTGGGTGAGCCAATGACCAGAGGCATATACTGTATCTGTATCCACCAATCACCAGCTAGCTCTCAGTAGTGTATTGATGCTCCTGAGCCTACCTAGGTATGATTTTAAAGATTTTAATATCACATATACAGAAACTATATCTATATTTAACTATTGTCACTCACACATGTAAGGTTTACTGATATTCACACTCCCTTACAAATGCTGGGGACTCCCACACAAGCTCAGACTGGGAGAGTTGATAAGGGGACATTTATGACTTTTACTCAGTGCAGTGGCTAGAGGGTAGTGTAAACATCGGCAGCATGCTGCAGCCCCCATGCCTCTGAATTCCATCCTTGACTCCAGCAGCAGAAGGGGGGTTGGTGTGCACAGTGCACATGTACAATTTGACTGTTAACTCTGCTAAAGCATTTAGCACAGAGAGTATAACACAGCTCAGCCTTTATCCCAGACTCCCACACATTGAAATGATATGTCCTGGTTAAATGTGCTAGTTCTGTGCTAACAGGTGCTCTATCAAATGTAACTAGGACATATATTTTAATGTGTGGGATCTCTAAATACAGGAGCTGCCATCCCATTGCTTGCTTATTTCTTTCCCGGTTCCATACCTCTCAAAATTCAAAAGAGGGACACCCCCCCCCCCGGCAAAAAAATTGAAATGTGGTGGGCGGGGCTTAAAAATCATAAGACCAAAGTAATAAAAAATAAAATTCTAAATAAAGTCATATATTTTAATACACTTAGGCAGCAAATCAAACACAAGCTCAAACCACTGGTATGGCTATGTGAGCGCTGTATTTAATTAGACATTGCTAAATATTTTTATCTTAATTGCGCATTTAATAATAAATTCTTTAAAACTACTCTCTGCATTCCCCATTAATATTCTAGATTCTGGCCTTTAAAGTCATCAAAAATGCACAGTAGCACACTACATAGCATACACTTATACATGCAGATACACACACACACACTACATAGCATACACATATACATGCAGATACACAAACACATTACATAGCATACCCTTATACATGCAGATACACACACACACACTACATAGCAAACTCTTATACAGGCAGATACACACTAAATAGCATACACTTATACATGCAGATACACACACACACACTACATAGCAAACTCTTATACAGGCAGATACACACTAAATAGCATACACTTATACATGCAGATACACACACACTACATAGCATACACTTATACATGCAGATACACACACACACTACATAGCATACACTTATACATGCAGATACACACACACTACATAGCATACACTTATACATGCAGATACACACACACACTACATAGCATACACTTATACATGCAGATACACACACACTACATAGCATACACTTATACATGCAGATACACACACACTGCATAGCATACACTTATACATGCAGATACACACACACTACATAGCATACACTTATACATGCAGATACACACACACACACACACTACATAGCATACACTTATACATGCAGATACACACACACTACATAGCATACACTTATACATGCAGATACACACACACACTACATAGCATACACTTATACATGCAGATACACACACACTACATAGCATACACTTAAACATGCAGATACACACACACACACTACATAGCACACACTTATACATGCAGATACACACACACTACATAGCATACACTTATACATGCAGATACAAACACACACTACATAGCATACACTTATACATGCAGATACACACACACTACATAGCATACACTTATACATGCAGATACACACACACACTACATAGCATACACTTATACATGCAGATACACACACACTACATAGCATACACTTATACATGCAGATACACACACACTACATAGCATACACTTATACATGCAGATACACACACACTACATAGCATACACTTATACAGGCAGATACATAGACACTACATAGTATACACGTATACATGCAGATACACACACACTACATAGCATACACTTACACATGCAGATACACACACTACATAGCATACACTTATGCATGCAGATACACACACACTACATAGCATACACTTATACAGGCAGATACACAGACACTACATAGTATACACTTATACATGCAGATACACACACACATTACATAGCATACACTTATACAGACAGATACACAGACACTACATAGTATACACTTATACATGCAGATACACACACACAATACATAGCATACACTTATACATGCAGCATACACTTATACATGCAGATACACAGACACTAGATAGTATACACTTATACATGCAGACACACACACACTACATAGCATACACTTATACATGCAGATACACATACACACACTACATAGCTTACATTTATACATGCAGACACACACACACTACATAGCATAAACTTATACATACAGATACACACACACAGTTATGGATACAGATAGACACACACACTACATCATATATGGGTATCTGTAATTCATTGCATGGGGTCCTGGCAAGCACATTAGCTGGCAGTCTGCGGCTGCCACTGTTCATTACCCTGGTATTAGCACTGCTCATTGTATAAAACTGAAGGCATGCTAGTATTATCACCAGGGGTTAGACACCATCACTACCAGAGGTAGGTTAGAGAGGTCACCATTACCCGTGGTCAGAGTGTATACAGACTTCTTACTCCTGCTTAACCCACACACCATTCCTTTTTCACAGGGAATATAACAGGTATCTAACCCTGTTAGAGCAAAGCCAGCTGCTTCTGAGTATGGGCCCAATAGAATTTAAAAAAAAATAAAAATTTTTTTTTTAAATGCCTGGGGAAAATCGGGACAGATGGCTAGCAACTCGGGACAGACCCCTAAAATCGGGACTGTCCCGCGAAAATCGGGACAGTTGGGGGTAGCTCTGTCTGCAGGCTGAAACTGCATTCCTCACACGGTGGCCTTACTGCCTCTGATTCAAAACAGCAGCGGTATCAAGTAGCTGCTTAGCTCCGCCCACTCTCAAACTCCTCTGCAAAAGCCTGAGAGGGTAATATCATTTAAATACATCTTGCCTGGTGAGATTTTATAGTAGTCCTGGCTGAACCACATAAATCCCCCGCTCCCAGAGAAAAGCCCCAGCCAAAAACAATAAATTAAAACAAAAACAAACAACAACTTAGTGCTGCATGATACAACTCCCTGCAGGGATTGCGGGCCCGCTAACACATGCAGGGCCCTCGGGCAAGGGCCGAATTGCCCGACTTGTCAGTCCACCCCTGGTTAAACAGAACTACCAGAGATTGTTTAGCACGGCCATCATCTTTTTTACTCTCCCTATAGTTTCAATGTATAGTGCAGCCTCACTAAATATTGCTGATATTACAAGTGCACGAGTACAACACATAGGCCTAGATTTGGAGTTTGGCGGTAGCCGTGAAAACCAGCGTTAGAGGCTCCTAACGCTGGTTTTAGGCTACCGCCGGTATTTGGAGTCATTCAAAAAAGGGTCTAACGCTCACTTTTCAGCCGCGACTTTTCCATACCGCAGATCCCCTTACGTCATTTGCGTATCCTATCTTTTCAATGGGATCTTTCTAACTCCGGTATTTAGAGTCGTGGCTGAAGTGAGCGTTAGAAATCTAACGACAAAACTCCAGCCGCAGAAAAAAGTCAGTAGTTAAGAGCTTTCTAGGCTAACGCCGGTTTATAAAGCTCTTAACTACTGTGCTCTAAAGTACACTAACACCCATAAACTACCTATGTACCCCTAAACCGAGGTCCCCCCACATGACCGCCACTCGATTAAATTTTTTAACCCCTAATCTGCCGACCGCCACCTACGTTATACTTATGTACCCCTAATCTGCTGCCCCTAACACCGCCGACCCCTATATTATATTTATTAACCCCTAATCTGCCCCCCACAACGTCGCCTCCACCTGCCTACACTTATTAACCCCTAATCTGCTGACCGGACCGCACCGCTATTATTATAAAGTTATTAACCCCTAATCCGCCTCACTAACCCTATAATAAATAGTATTAACCCCTAATCTGCCCTCCCTAACATCGCCGACACCTAACTTCAATTATTAACCCCTAATCTGCCGACTGGAGCTCACCACTATTCTAATAAATGTATTAACCCCTAAAGCTAAGTCTAACCCTAACACTAACACCCCCCTAAGTTAAATATAATTTTAATCTAACGAAATTATTAACTCTTATTAAATAAATTATTCCTATTTAAAGCTAAATACTTACCAGTAAAATAAATCCTAATATAGCTACAATATAAATTATATTTATATTATAGCTATTTTAGGATTAATATTTATTTTACAGGTAACTTTGTATTTATTTTAACCAGCCAATCAGATTGAGCTCGCATTCTATTGGCTGTTCCGATCAGCCAATAGAATGCGAGCTCAATTTGATTGGCTGATTGGATCAGCCAATCGGATTGAACTTGATTCTGATTGGCTGATTTCATCAGCCAATCAGAATATTCCTACCTTAATTCCGATTGGCTGATAGAATCCTATCAGCCAATCGGAATTCGAGGGACGCCATCTTGGATGACGTCATTTAAAGGAAGCGTCATTCATCGTTCAGTCGTCGGCCAGGATGGATGTTCCACGTCGGAGGTCTTCAGGATGCTGCCGCTCC
The DNA here is from genome assembly GCF_027579735.1 of Bombina bombina. NCBI lineage: Eukaryota > Metazoa > Chordata > Amphibia > Anura > Bombinatoridae > Bombina > Bombina bombina. Next base: position 650,059,969 of record NC_069500.1, on the reverse strand, counting down.
GCTCCGGATGGATGACGATAGAAGATGCCTCTTGGATGAAGACTTCAATCGGATGGAAGACCTCTTCTGCCCCGCTTGGATGAAGACTTCTACCGGATGGAGGACCTCTTCTTGCTCCGCTTGGATGAAGAATTTGGCTCGGCTGGGTGAAGACGACTCAAGGTAGGGAGATCTTCAGGGGCTTAGTGTTAGGTTTATTTAAGGGGGGTTTGGGTTAGATTAGGGGTATGTGGGTGGTGGGTTGTAATGTTGGGGGGGGGTATTGTATTTTTTTTTTACAGGCAAAAGAGCTGAACTTCTTGGGGCATGCCCCGCAAAGGGCCCTGTTCAGGGCTGGTAAGGTAAAAGAGCTTTGAACTTTAGTAATTTAGAATAGGGTAGGGCATTTTTTTATTTTGGGGGGCTTTGTTATTTTATTAGGGGGCTTAGAGTAGGTGTAATTAGTTTAAAATTGTTGTAATATATTTCTAATGTTTGTAAATATTTTTTTATTTTTTGTAACTTAGTTCTTTTTTATTTTTTGTACGTTAGTTAGTTTATTTCATTGTATTTATTTGTAGGAATTGTATTTAATTTATTTATTGATAGTGTAGTGTTAGGCTTAATTGTAACTTAGGTTAGGATTTATTTTACAGGTAAATTTGTAATTATTTTAACTATTTTAGCTATTAAATAGTTCTTAACTATTTAATAGCTATTGTACCTGGTTAAAATAAATACAAAGTTACCTGTAAAATAAATATTAATCCTAAAATAGCTACAATGTAATTATAATTTATATTGTAGCTATATTAGGATTTATTTTACAGGTAAGTATTTAGTTTTAAATAGGAATAATTTATTTAATAAGAGTTCATTTATTTCGTTAGATTAAAATTATATTTAATTTAGGGGGGTGTTAGTGTTAGGGTTAGACTTAGCTTTAGGGGTTAATACATTTATTAGAATAGCGGTGAGCTCCAGTCGGCAGATTAGGGGTTAATAATTGAAGTTAGGTGTCGGCGATGTTAGGGAGGGCAGATTAGGGGTTAATACTATTTATTATAGGGTTAGTAAGGCGGATTAGGGGTTAATAACTTTATAATAATAGCGGTGCAGTCCGGTCGGCAGATTAGGGGTTAATAAGTGTAGGTAGCTGGCGGCGACGTTGTGGGGGGCAGATTAGGGGTTAATAAATATAATATAGGGGTCGGCGGTGTTAGGGGCAGCAGATTAGGGGTACATAGGGATAATGTAAGTAGCAACGGTTTACGGAGCGGCAGATTAGGGGTTAATAATAATATGCAGGGGTCAGCGATAGCGGGGGCGGCAGAATAGGGGTTAATAAGTGTAAGGTTAGGGGTGTTTAGACTCGGGGTACATGTTAGAGTGTTAGGTGCAGATGTAGGAAGTGTTTCCCTATAGGAAACAATGGGGCTGCGTTAGGAGCTGAACGCGGCTTTTTTGCAGGTGTTAGGTTTTTTTTCAGCTCAAACAGCCCCATTGTTTCCTATGGGGGAATCGTGCACGAGCACGTTTTTGAGGCTGGCCGCGTCCGTAAGCAACTCTGGTATCGAGAGTTGAAGTTGCGTTAAATATGCTCTACGCTCCTTTTTTGGAGCCTAACGCAGCCATTCTGTGGACTCTCAATACCAGAGTTATTTTAAAGGTGCGGCCAGAAAAAAGCCAGCGTTAGATACGCGGGTCGTTACGGACAAAACTCTAAATCTAGCCGATAAAGAGCTAAAAATGGTAGTGCGACCTGAAGTAAAGTAAAAGTACATTAAAACACATAAAATATTTTAAAATAAAGTATTATACACACACATATATATATATATATATATACTGTATATATATATATATATATATATATATATATATATATACACATACATATTACAATTAAAGTATATGTTTATTATTGAAATCAATTTATAAAAAGTCTTTTACATACACATACATAAAAACACACACACACACTCATATCTGAGCCCTTCCCCATTCAACACCTTGTCCTATACCATATCCCTCTTATACACTTTATTATCTATCTATCTATCTATCTATCTACATTTTATACTGACTGAAGAACCAAACTATTTCTTCTAATTTTAACACACCTTTGGCTCAGTGCACTTTGGTTTAGCACTCCTTTAGGTTAGAGATCGAGCGAAAGCCAGGACTTGAGGTGTAGTGCACCCCATAGAAGTCTATTAAGTGAGGGATTTAGCTCAGCTGTGCTATCTGACCTCTAGATTTTAGAGCACCAGAGGCTTTTGCTTAAGTGCTACCATTTTACTATATACATGTAATATGAGCGCAAGAATAACAGGTAGATTACGAGTTTTGCTTTACGGCTTTTAACGCTGAAAAAATGGCAATTTCAAGGTAATGGCAGTAACGCAGCTATTGTGAGTCGTGTTGGTATAGCTATACTGCAAGCATTTTATCCTGTAATGCAACGTCCATTCCGCACTAAAAAAATAGACGTTTTTGCGTGGGATTTTAATAGCGCCGGTATTACAGGTTGTGCGGTGAGGCAAAAAAGCTTGCATTACAGCCTATACCAACACAATCCATGCCGCCATCTGAAAGCAGTAGTTATGAGTTTTGCACCACAAAAATGTTTCACAAAACTCATAACTAAAGTGTTACAAAGTACAGCCATAAACTACCTATTAACCCCTAAACTGCCACCCTTCCGCATTGCAAACACTATTTAAAACCTTTAATCTGCCGCCCACCCACATCGCGAGTATTAAATAAATGTATTAACCCCTAATCTGCCACTTCTGACATTGCCGACACTAATAAATATTATTAACCCCTATTCCGCCGCTCCCCGACATCACCGCCACTATAATAAAGTTAATAACCCCTATTCTGCCGCTCCCCGACATCACCACCACTGTAATTAAGTTATTAACCCCTAAACCTCTGGCCTCCCACATCTCTGCAACTAAATAAACCTATTAACCCCTAAACCTCCAGCCTCCCACATCTCCGCAACAAAATAAACCTATTAACCCCTAAACGGCCTGTGCCCCCCACAACGCAAAACACTAAAATAAACTATTAACCCCTAAACCTAACACCCCCTCACTTTAAATTAAAATTACAATATAACTATATTTAAATAAATAAAAACTTACCTGTGAAATAAAATAACTTAAGTTTAAACTATAAATTAACCTAACATAATAATTCTAATAAAATAAAAAAAAGAAAATCTAAATTTCAATAAAATAATAAACACTAAACTACGGAAAACAAACAAACACTTAGCTTACAAAAAATAATAAACAAAATTATCAAAAAACAATTACACCTAATCTAATAGCCCTATAAAAATAAAAAGTCCCCCAAAATAAAAACACCCCCTAGCCTACAATAAACTACCAATAGCCTTTAAAAGGGCCTTTTGTAGGGCATTGCCCTAAGTTAAACAGCTCTTTTAGCAGTAAAAAAAGCAAAATTCCCCCCAACAGTACAACCCACCACCCAACCAACCCCCCAAAATAAAAAAAACGTAACTCTAAAAAAACCTAAGCTACCCATTGCCCCTAAAGGGGCATTTGTATGGGCATTGCCCTTAAAAGGTCATTCAGCTCTTTTTAATTGGCTTTAAAAGGGCATTTAGATCTTTTTCAAAAGCCCAAACCCTAATCTGACAAAAAAAAAACACCCCCAAAAAATAAAAAAAATACCTAACACTAACCCCAGAATTGCTGAAGTCCGGACATACAGGCGGCGAGAAGTCTTCATCCAGGCGGCAACATCTTCATCCATCGTGGGGGTGTCTTCTATCTTCATCCCGGCTGTGCGGAGCAGCAAAGACATCCAGCACGGAGCGTCCTCTTCATATGGTACCCGCCGTACACTGAAGCTTCAATACAAGGTAGCCGTTTCAAAATGGAGTACCTTGCATTCCTATTGGCTGATTTGATTCTTCAAATTCAAATCAGCCAATAGAATGAGAGCTTCTAAAATCATATTGGCTGTTCAAAACAGCCAATAGGATGAGAGCTACTGAAATCCTATTGACTGATTTGAACAGCCAATAGGATTTCAGTAGCTCTCGTTTTTCAGATTAGGGTTTGGGCTTTTGAAAAAGAGATACATGCCCTTTAAAGGCAATGAAAAAGAGCTGAATGCCCTTTTAAGGGCAATGCCCATACAAATGCCCCTTTAGGGGCAATGGGTAGCTTAAGTTTTTTTTTAGAGTTAGTTTTTTTTTTTATTTTGGGGGGTTGGTTGGGTGGTGGGTTTTACTGTTGGGGGGACTTTGTATTTTTTTTTTTACAGGTAAAAGAGCTGTTTAACTTAGGGCAATGCCTAGGGGGTGTTCTTATTCTGGGGGGGGGGGCTTTTTTATTTTTATAGGGCTATTAGATTAGGTGTAATTGTTTTTATTTTTGATAATTTCGTTTATTATTTTTTGTAAGCTTAGTGTTTATTATTTTTTGTAATTTTTGAATTTTTAATTTTTCTCGTAGTGTTAGGTTTTTTTACATTTTAAATTTAGATTTTTTAATTGGTAGTTTTTTAATTTTATTAGAATAATTATGCTAGGTTAATTTATAGTTTAATTTTAGTTTTTTTTATTTCACAGGTAAGTTTTTATTTATTTAAATATAGTTATATTGTAATTTTAATTTAAAGTTAGGGGGTGTTAGGATTAGGGGTTAATAGTTTAATTTAGTGTTTTGTGTTGTGGGGGGCCAGCAGTTTAGAGGTTAATAGGTTTATTTATTTGTGGAGATGTGGCAGGCCGGAGGTTTAGGGGTTAATAGGTTTATTTAGTTGCGGAGATGTGGGAGGCCGGAAATTTAGGGGTTAATAGGTTTATTTAGTTGTGGAGATGTGGGAGGCTGAAGGTTTAGGGGTTAATAGGTTTATTTAGTTGCAGAGATGTGGGAGGCCGGAGGTTTAGGGGTTAATAACTTTTTTATTTTTTGTAATTTAGTGTTTATTATTTTTTGTAATTTTCGTTTTTTTTATTTTTCTCGTAGTATTAATTTTTTTAAAATTTTAAATTTAGATTTTTTAATTGGTAGTTTTTTAATTTTATTAGAATAATTATGCTAGGTTAATTTATAGTTTAAACTTAGTTTTTTTTATTTCACAGATAAGTTTTTATTTATTTAAATATAGTTAAAATGTAATTTTAATTTAAAGTTAGGGGGTGTTAGGTTTAGGGGTTAATAGTTTAATTTAGTGTTATGCGTTGTGGGAGGCCAGCGGTTTAGAGGTTAATAGGTTTATTTAGTTGCAGAGATGTGGGAGGCCGGAGGTTTAGGGGTTAATAGGTTTAATTAGTTGCGGAGATGTGGGAGGCCGGAGGTTTAGGGGTTAATAGGTTTATTTAGTTGTGGAGATGTGGGAGGCTGAAGGTTTAGGGGTTAATAGGTTTATTTAGTTGCAAAGATGTGGCAGGCCGGAGGTTTAGGGATTAATTGGTTTATTTAGTTGCAGAGATGTGGGAGGCCGGAGGTTTAGGGGTTAATAGGTTTATTTAGTTGCAGAGATGTCGGAGGCCAGAGGTTTAGGGGTTAATAGGTTTATTTAGTTGCGGAGATGTGGGAGGCCGGTGGTTTAGGGGTTAATAGGTTTATTTAGTTGCAGAGATGTCGGAGGCCAGAGGTTTAGGGGTTAATAGGTTTATTTAGTTGCTGAGATGTGGGAGGCCGAAGGTTTAGGGGTTAATAGGTTTATTTAGTTGCAGAGATATGGGAGTCCGGAGGTTTAGGGGTTAATAGGTTTATTTAGTTGCGGAGATGTGGAAGGCCGGAGGTTTAGGGATTAATAACTTTATTATGATGTCGGGGTACAGCTGAATAGGGGTAAATAACTTTATTATAGGTTGTGTGATGTCGGAAAGCGGCGGAATAGGGGTTAATAACTTTATTATAGTGGCTGTGATGTCAGGGAGCGGCGAAATAGGGGTTAATAACTTTATTATAGTGGTGGTGATGTCGTGGGCGGCGGAATAGGGGTTAATAACTTTTAATAGTGTCAGTGATGTCAGGAGCGGCATATTAGGTGTTAATAACTTTATTTAGGTGTAGGTGATGTCGGGGGCAGCAGATTAAGGGTGTTTAGACTTGGGGTTTATGTTAGGGTGTTTAATCGTAACTTTTTTTTCCTCATAGACATCAATGGGGCTGCATTCATTTCACGATCGCAGGTGTTAGTTTTTTTTCTAACACTCTCTCTTCATTGATGTATATGGGGGAAAGCGTGCACGAGCACATCAAAGCAGCCCTTGGATTTTGTGCGGTATGGAGCTTAACGCCACCATATCGTATGCACAGGGAGGCTTTTCAGTAACTCATAATGGCAGGGATATGGAGGGTGAAAAAACGCAACTTTTTTGGCGTTAGTTTCGCACCCTGTTTAGCGCAAAACTTGTAATCTAGGTGTAAGAGAGCTATTGATTTAACTATGGCCAGGGTCGGACTGAGAATATAAAGCAGCCCTGGAAAATTTGTAAGCCCTATTTATTTTCCGTCAGTATCAAATGGGATTACTGGGATAGTCCTTCCACCAATATTATTTTTTTAGAATTGTATTATATTGGTTTGTAATATAGGCTCCATACAACCAAATTGCATCTATTAATCACCCCTTCAAGGCCGGTGCCTAGGTCAGCGGATTTGGGAGGGGCAGCACATCTGCCCTACCCTCTCTCTACACACATTACAGTGAGCTATAAAGTGCAGGCTTTTATAGAGAAGACAGGACATGTGTGCTGATTAAGGTCGCTCTTCACAGGCAGTGCTCCTTTAAACCATTGCTTCATTTAGAGCCGCTGGCATTGTAGTGGAAGCATTCTTTGTGAGAAACTTACCCGGGGATATGTGGCTGGAGGAGAAGACTTTGTGCCAATATACTGCCTCCCCTTGTCAGCTGTGGTGGGTCTCGAGCGCAGTGCTTATTGCATATCTTTGTAACTAACAGACTAGATGAGTCTGTGCACTGCTTAGATCAGCTTATGATGTCTAATCATACATTCTCAGTGCTATTGTATGTTAGCTACTGATAGCTAGCTTTTGCTGCATTCATGAACCACAGAGTAAATAGAAACAGACACTTAAAAAGTTTCATTACTTGAATGATGGTAATTACTGTATTTTGTTGCATGTGAAGGGCAGTGATTGTTTCAAAGTGTGTTCTTCTTTCCTTCCATTCCTCTCTCCCTTCTTTCCCTTTCTCCCTCCCTTCCTCCCTCAACTCACTCCCTCCCTCCCCCTCTCAACTATCTCCCTTATTACTTTCCCTCCCTCACTCCCTCCCTTCTTTTCCTACCTCCCTCCCTCCTTTCCCTCCCTCACTTCTTTCTCTCAACTTCCTCCCTTGCTCCCTTCTTTCACTCCTTTCTTTCCCTCCCCCTTTTCTCCTCTCCCTCCCCCTTTTTTCTTCTCTATCTCTCCCTCCATTCTTCCCTTTCCCTCTCTTTTCTCCCCTCTCCTTTTCTCTCCCTTCTCTCAGAGAGAAAATGGTATGAGATGCAAGCAATTCAATCCACCTGTATGCAAGTGTTTTGCTAGCCCATTTTCTTTTTAATTGTTATGAAAAACAAACATTTTACACACTGACCCAAAAAATATTAAGGGGGAAAAGGGCCTAAAACCTTATTTTTTTGGGGGGTGGGGGGGGGGGAATGGGAGGGGACAGTAGAATTTTAAGTGCCTAGGGCAGCACAAAACCTAAATACGCCACTGGGGCTCATAGCAGCAAAGGTGTCACCAGTGGGAGGCCTTGTTCCCCCTCAATCAACAGCAGCTCTTACACTTTGGTGCATGTTCTCTGACAATAGCACAATAGCAGTCACAGTGAGACTAACAAGGGCACGCAAGCAGTGAGTGCAGGGCAGATATAGTGGAACTGAAAGTCTGTAAGGTGTCACACCCCGGAGAAGAATAATCCTGACCTGGTTGTCTGTTTACTCCACTGAACCTACTGTGATCGGCCCTAGTGAATTATGACACAAGGCACGGGCTGGTTTTATTGGGGCTCTATAACTTTTATGTTGAAGATGAAGAATACTTGACTTGTAAACAGTGAGCTGCACACATTATATGGCAAATGTTATAGCACAATAGAATTAGTATATAGTTCTTGTAACTAATATAGGACTTATGCAATACTTAAAGAGACATTAAAGTCATTTTTTTAATATGTATCTAAAAATAATCAATGTATTGCACAATATCTGAATATAATTTTTTTTTAAAGCATTTATCATTTTATTTCTATTATCAATGTCATTTTGTTAGGAGTTTTTGCACTGATTTGCACTTCTAGCACACACACAATTAAAATGGATAGTGCATTAGACTCCTAACTAGAAAACAAATAATTCAAACAAAATAAAAGAGCACAACCTATGTTAAAAGGATATGATTTTTTTCTTTTATCATTAAGATTGATCATACAATTTTAAACAACATTTAAATTTACTTATATTATCACATGTTCTTTGATCTCTTGGTATCCTTTGTTGAAAAACAGGGAAGTAAGCTCAGGAGTATTCACAAATCCACAGCACTGTATGGTAGCAGTTTTGCAAGAGTATTATAAATTAGAAGGAGCACTAGATGACAGCACTCCGGCCATGTACCTATCCAGGTATCAATTCAACAGAGAATAGCATGAGAATGAAGCAAACTTGAAAATAGTAGTAAATTGGAGACTTTTTTTTTAAATTGCATGTTCTGTCTAAATCATTAAAAAAAAAAACATATTGGGTATCATGTCCCTTTAAAGCTTTTAAGTTAATAAGATAGAAAAAGTAATAATATACCTGCAACTTCTAAATTGCTGCAAGAGGAAGGGTTAAAGGGATATTCCAGCCAAAATTGGAATTTGCATAGATGCATTTTAGTTTTGAATAGAAGCATTTTTACAATATACACGCATTAGCAAAAATGCTTTGAATAAAAGCTATAACTGTTTCAAATGTGTATTTAAGTATGCACCGTGCACCAGCATTTTACACCTAGCAGCACTTGTAAAGAGAGACTAAAGTGATTTTAACATCTGGTTAGGACTCAATTTGTTAACTACTGACATGATACAAGCCTGACAGGTGCTCTGAGCAGCTGCAGTATTTAAAATGCTGGTGCACCGAGAATAATGCTAACACTAAAACAATGATAACGTTTACCAGAAGCATTTTTGCCATTACATGTATATTGCAAATATGTTTTTATTAAAAGATGTAATTGAAATACTTGAAAACGAGAGAAATCTCAATGTATCGTTCCTGGTAAAATATTTTATAAATAAATAAATAAATTAAGCTATGTGCATTTACATTTTAAACGCAATGTCCCTTTATTAAAAAGGTAAAAAATTAAAGCTGCAATGCAGACTCTTGAACAACACGTATATATCAGCAAAATAGCAGAGCAAAAACCCTTTTAGACAGTGCATGATTAATCTTAGTTATGACGTGTTGTTGTAATAGCCCTTTAAATTAGAATAAGCTTTTAAGCCTTGAAAGCTTCATGCAAGAAAAAATAGACTAGAGAAAAGTATTGTGCACCAGCTAGTTAATGTTTTTCCACAGAGGTGCACAGCGAAAACATAAATTTCATTTGTGTCTAGATTCCTGATGCATAGTTACACTGCTGGGAAAGGTGCAGTCACAGATAGCTAATAATGAGCTTAGCAAGTGCATATTTTACACAGATCCATTTCACTGCTTGAACAGTCTTTATTGTAGTCCGTTCTGTCTTCATCTCAAAATGGTTGCCCCAAGGTCTGTAATAATTTAGAGCATCATTTCCACTTGAGTTAACAATTCCTCTGCTGAACGAAAAGGCTTTGGGTGTTTGTGCTGACTGAATTAATGCATTTATTCAACAATTTCTGGATGGTTGTTAAAAACACCAGCTATAGTGTGTCAAGAAAAGTAAAATGTAACATTGATGCATTCTTTTTATGTTAGGATAAATGAACAGGTGTGTGTAGATATTATTATGAATAATTTGTCATTTATTCCTGCAATGTTAATATTTTTATAGAATGAATATACAAATAATGCACCAGTATAAAGGATGTGACTAAGAGGTAAATTTATTAAGCTGCAGTCACATCTCTTGAGACTTTACAGTGCAGGTTACATAAGTAAGCCAGCAGCCACAAATTTTAGAAGCAATTTCTGAACAAGCAAATTCGGGGTGACTGATAGGCCCTGCTCTTGCACGATTGGTTGTGCAACAGCAGGTGGTGAGATTGCACAAGAGAGCTCTTGTACAAGTGTACATTTCACCATTTGTGGGGAGATTACATATACGGAGCAGGCTTAAGCGTAACTGCTGAAACCTGCGTCACCCGTAAATTCACCTCGCACATCGGGGAATCCAATAAACCCCGCCGGCAGTTCATAAACTGCCGTAAGTCGGATAAACAAATTTCTGGAGTTGCCAGTGACTTACGGCACTTTAGAAACTGCCAGAGCCTAAGAAAATTTAAAAAAAGTTAAAATCTCCCGTAAAAAGTCTAACCCGCCTCCCAAAAATAAACCCCTATATCTGCCATCACCCCCATATCAGAACTAATAATAAATGTATTAACCCCTAATCCGCCATTCACCCACAACACCAACTATCTAATGACACTATTAACCCCTAATCCGCCAACCCCCACATCGCAAACTACCTAATTAAACTATTAACCCCTAATCTCCCATTCACCCACATCACAATCTACCTAATACAACTATTAACCCCTAATCTACCTATCAACGCTATTAACCCCTAAACCGCCAACCCCCCACAACACATTAAAACTAATTAACCTATTAACCCCTAAACCGCCAACCCCCCACAATGCAAATAACTAATTTAATTAAAAAGCCCCCCTAACCTAACACCCTCTAAATTAACCCCACATACCTAAAATAAAAAAATACTAAGTTACAATTAAAATTTAAAAAGTCTAACATTACTGAAAAAAAAAAATAAGATTAAATTAAATAAATCTAAAATTACAAAAAATAAAAAAGTCCAACATTACAGAAAATAATAAACCAAATTATCAAAAGTCAAAAAATTAAACCTAATCGATAAGGTCTTTTGTAGGGCATTGCCCTAAGTTAAACAGCTCTTTTACCTATAAAAATACTAAGTCCCCCCTAACAGTCCACCTGCAGCCTTGATAAATTTGATAGATGAGCAGCGCTCGGAACTTTCAGGATTTGTCACTAAGATTAAAGATTTTTGCTAGAGAACAGCAATTTTTAGCCCAGATGTACTTTTCACAGGGAACTTTCCTCAAGTATATCAGTTTGATCCAGCCTAAATAAAGGACAGTCCAGCCCAGAAGCAAAAGGCAAACCTCTGCTGAATGGGGCATCACAGCCCCAAAAGATCTTTTTCTTGTGTTAGCCTTGTTAGTGAGGTGGATATCCCTGCTACTGCTTGTGGCCTATGTTACCTGTATACTCCACACTATGGGCTCCAATTATTAATTGACGAGCGGAATCATGTCCCCTGAACATCACTGCAGGCGCGCATCATGCGCTGTCCACATTTAACATTGCACCACCAGATATGCTTGTGCAATGTCGCTCTTAACTTTTGTTTTACAGATGCTCGATAAATGGAGCCCTATGTGTTTCACAGCTGCAGCAAAAACGTATGTTGGTTGCGTCCTGACTGTTGAGAAACCCTGATCTAAATAGTCTCATCAGTACTGTGAGGTCCCTCAAAATTTTTTATAAAGGCAAATTTTATCTTGAGAGCTGTTTATCTTTCGTTCTGCGTGTGAAATAGAGGGACATACATTACAATATAATGCTCAGAAAAATAAATAATTTTGAGATTTCTCTCAATGCCGGCAAGTTTGTGGTCATTAGGCCCTAAGAGCTTTGTATGAGAGGGTTAACCATTGCTCTGTGTGTAGATGATAGAAAGAGAATATTCAGAACTGGGTTTGCTGCAGATGGAACCTAGGAATCTAGGCATTTTTTGTGTTGGGAGGTTATATAGAGATCTTAGCAGGGTATGGAGTGGGGGAAGATAAAGAGGGGGGCTGTTCATTCAGGTGATTTTTTAGGTTGCGACTTTTACGAGAATAATGAGTGTTGGGTATATCTTGGGTGGTAAACTCTTGTTTAGGTGGATGGGCTTTTTAGGGGTAGATGAATGGAAGGGTACTATGGGCCTAATGGGATTGTCATGTTCATTGTTCTTAGGAGGATTGCCTGGTATTTAATTTGTTTTCTCTGTATTTCCATTGTTCATTCTGTCTCTGAGTAAATTTGTATTATGGCCCTAGGGAAAGTCTATTTAGGGAGAATTGGGCTAACCAGATGTAGATTCCCTGCCCAATGTGCCAAGAAGTTGCCATGTTGCTCGTGTGGAGAAGAATTGCCTGGCATTTCGAGGCTGGACTATCCTTTTTAGGTGGGAACAGACTGATATACTACTTCTCCTCTGTGAAAATCACAATTGGGCTAAAAGAGGCTGCTCTGACCAAGTGACCCACCAAAGGACAAACTACTGAGCAATTGTTCATTCCTGTTGAGCTCTTCTCTCTTCTATGTATCTATGACCTACTATTATAGACCTAGATTTGGAGTTTGGCGTTAGCCGTGAAAACCAGCGTTAGAGGCTCCTAACGCTGGTTTTAGGCTACCGCCAGTATTTGGAGTCACTCAAAATAGGGTCTAACGCTCACTTTTCAGCCGCGACTTTTCCATACCGCAGATCCCCTTACGTCAATTGCGTATCCTATCTTTTCAATGGGATTTTTCTAACTCCGGTATTTAGAGTCGTTTCTGAAGTGAGCGTTAGACATCTAACGACAAAACTCCAGCCGCAGGAAAAAAGTCAGTAGTTAAGAGCTTTCTGGGCTAACGCCGGTTTCTAAAGCTCTTAACTACTGTACTCTAAAGTACACTAACACCCATAAACTACCTATGTACCCCTAAACCGAGGTCCCCCCACATCGCCGACACTCTAATACATTTTTTTAACCCCTAATCTGCCGACCGCCACCTACGTTATCCTTATGTACCCCTAATCTGCTCCCCCTAACACCGCCGACCCCTATATTATATTTATTAACCCCTAATCTGCCCCCCTCAACGTCGCCTCCATCTGCCTACACTTATTAACCCCTAATCTGCCGACAGCAAAGCGCCGCCACCTACGTTATCCTTATGTACCCCTAATCTGCTGCCCCTAACACCGCCGACCCCTATATTATATTTATTAACCCCTAATCTGCCCCCATCAACGTCGCCTCCACCTGCCTACACTTATTAACCCCTAATCTGCCGAGCGGACCTGAGCACTACTATAATAAAGTTATTAACCCCTAATCCGCCTCACTAACCCTATAATAAATAGTATTAACCCCTAATCTGCCCTCCCTAACATCGCCGACACCTAACTTCAATTATTAACCCTTAATCTGCCGACTGGAGCTCACCGCTACTCTAATAAATGGATTAACCCCTAAAGCTAAGTCTAACCCTAACACTAACACCCCCCTAAGTTAAATATAATTTACATCTAACTAAATTAATTAACTCTTATTAAATAAATTATTCCTATTTAAAGATAAATACTTACCTGTAAAATAAATCCTAATATAGCTACAATATAAATTATAATTATATTATAGCTATTTTAGGATTAATATTTATTTTACAGGTAACTTTGTATTTATTTTAACCAGGTACAATAGCTATTAAATAGTTAAGAACTATTTAATAGCTAAAATAGTTAAAATAATTACAAAATGACCTGTAAAATAACATTACAACCCACCACCCACATACCCCTAATCTAACCCAAACCCCCCTTAAATAAACACTAAGCCCCTGAAGATCTTCCTACCTTATCTTCACCCTGCCAGGTTCACCGATCCGACCTGAAGAGCTCCTCCGATGTCCTGATCCAAGCCCAAGCGGGGGGCTGAAGAGGTCCATGATCCGGCTGAAGTCTTCATCCAAGCGGGAGCTGAAGAGGTCCATGATCCGGCTGAAGTCTTCATCCAAGCGGGAGCTGAAGAGGTCCATGATCCGGATGAAGTCTTCTATCAACTGCATCTTCAATCTTCTTTCTTCCGGATCCATCTTGCAGACCTCCGACGCGGAACATCCTCTTCTCCCGACGCCTACTAGCCGAATGATGGTTCCTTTAAGGGACGTCATCCAAGATGGCGTCCCTCGAATTCCGATTGGCTGATAGGATTCTATCAGCCAATCGGAATTAAGGTAGGAATATTCTGATTGGCTGATGGAATCAGCCAATCAGAATCAAGTTCAATCCGATTGGCTGATCCAATCAGCCAATCAGATTTAGCTCGCATTCTATTGGCTGATCGGATTCAGCCCCCCGCTTGGGCTTGGATCAGGACATCGGAGGAGCTCTTCAGGACGGATCGGTGAACCTGGCAGGGTGAAGATAAGGTAGGAAGATCTTCAGGGGCTTAGTGTTAGGTTTATTTAAGGGGGGTTTGGGTTAGATTAGGGGTATGTGGGTGGTGGGTTGTAATGTTGGGGGGGGTATTGTATGTTTTTTTTTACAGGCAAAAGAGCTGAACTTCTTGGGGCATGCCCCGCAAAGGGCCCTGTTCAGGGCTGGTAAGGTTAAAGAGCTTTGAACTTTAATAATTTAGAATAGGGTAGGGCATTTTTTTATTTTGGGGGTCTTTGTTATTTTATTAGGGGGCTTAGAGTAGGTGTAATTAGTTTAAAATTGTTGTAATATTTTTCTTATGTTTGTAAATATTTTTTTATTTTTTGTAACTTAGTTCTTTTTTATTTTTTGTACTTTAGCTAGTTTATTTAATTGTATTTATTTGTAGGAATTGTATTTAATTAATTTATTGATAGTGTAGTGTTAGGTTAATTGTAGATAATTGTAGGTAGTTTATTTAATTAATTTATTGATAGTGTAGTGTTAGGTTTAATTGTAACTCAGGTTAGTATTTATTTTACAGGTAATTTTGTAATTATTTTAACTATTTTAGCTATTAAATAGTTCTTAACTATTTAATAGCTATTGTACCTGGTTAAAATAAATACAAAGTTACCTGTAAAATAAATATTAATCCTAAAATAGCTATAATATAATTATAATTTATATTGTAGCTATATTAGGATTTATTTTACAGGTAAGTATTTATCTTTAAATAGGAATAATTTATTTAATAAGAGTTAATTAATTTCGTTAGATGTAAATTATATTTAATTTAGGCGGGTGTTAGTGTTAGGGTTAGACTTAGCTTTAGGGGTTAATACATTTATTAGAGTAGCGGTGAGCTCCAGTCGGCAGATTAGGGGTTAATAATTGAAGTTAGGTGTCGGCGATGTTAGGGAGGGCAGATTAGGGGTTAATACTATTTATTATAGGGTTAGTGAGGCAGATTAGGGGTTAATAACTTTATTATAGTAGCGCTCAGGTCCGCTCGGCAGATTCGGGGTTAATAAGTGTAGGCAGGTGGAGGCGATGTTGTGGGGGGTAGATTAGGGGTTAATAAATATAATATAGGGGTCGGCGATGTTAGGGAAGCAGATTAGGGGTACATAGGGATAATGTAAGTAGCGGCGGTATACGGAGCGGCAGATTAGGGGTTAATAATAATATGCAGGGGTCAGCGATAGCGGGGGCGGCAGATTAGGGGTTAATAAGTGTAAGGTTAGGGGTGTTTAGACTCGGGGTACATGTTAGAGTGTTAAGTGCAGACGTAGGAAGGGTTACCGCATAGCAAACAATGGGGCTGCGTTAGGAGCTGAACGCGGCTTTTTTGCAGGTGTTTGTTTTTTTTTTCAGCTCAAACAGCTCCATTGTTTCCTATGGGGGAATCGTGCACGAGTACGTTTTTAAGGCTGGCCGCTTGCGTAAGCAACTCTGGTATCGAGAGTTGAGCGTTAAAAATGCTCTACGCTCCTTTTTTGGAGCCTTACGCAGCCTTTATGTGGACTCTCAATACCAGTTATTTTTATGGTGCGGCCAGAAAAAAGCCGGCGTTAGTTTTTCGGGTCGTTACCGACAAAACTCCAAATCTAGCCGTTAGTTTGCTGCCTGGGTATCATTACAAATTAATTCACTGTGTTGATTTAAGACTTTATTTGGACATTTCCATTCTTCTATTAAAGTGATATAAAAAACAAAATTTTATTTTGTAATTCAGACAGAGCATACCATTTTAAAGAAAAAAAGTTTCCAATTTACTTCTATTATCAAATTTGTTTTGTTCCCATGATATTCTGTGTTCAAGAGATATCTAGGTAGTGTGATATCCCTTTAAGTCAGACTCCAGCTTCTTGCATCACAACACTATTTCAGGCAACACCTAACACCTATCATTGCCTGATTATTGAAGTTTATGCCACTGCTGTGGATCTCTGAACCTATTCTCAAGCCATATTGCTTGGCCAGAATCTACTAAGTATTTGTGCTCTTACTTGGCATTTATTATCTTTAATATCCAATTTGTGAATATATTCTCTAACGGCTAGATTTGGAGTTTTGTCGGTAACGACCCGAAAAGCTAACGCCGGCTTTTTTCTGGCCGCACCATAAAAATAACTCTGGTATTGAGAGTCCACAGAATGGCTGCGTTAGGCTCCAAAAAAGGAGCGTAGAGCATATTTAACGCAGCTTCAACTCTCGATACCAGAGTTGCTTACGCAAGCGGCCAGCCTCAAAAACGTGCTCGTGCACGATTCCCCCATAGGAAACAATGGGGCTGTTTGAGCTGAAAAAAAACCTAACACCTGCAAAAAAGCCGCGTTCAGCTCCTAACGCAGCCCAATTGTTTGCTATGCGGAAACACTTCCTACGTCTGCACCTAACACCTTAACGTGTACCCCGAGTCTAAACACCCCTAACCTTACACCCTTGCATATTATTTTTAATCCCTAATCTGCCGCTCCGTAAACAGCTGCTACTTACATTATCCTTAGGTACCCCTAATCTGCTGCCCCTAACACAGCCGACCCCTATAATATATTTATTAACCCCTAATCTGCCCCCCACAACGTCGCCTCCACCTGCCTACACTTATTAACCCCTAATCTGCTGAGCGGACCGCACCGCTATCATAATAAAGTTATTAACCCCTAATCCGCCTCACTAACCCTATAATAAATAGTATTAACCCCTAATCTGCCCTCACTAACATCGCCGACACCTAACTTCAATTATTAACCCCTAATCTGCCAACCGGAGCTCACCGCTATTCTAATAAATGTATTAACCCCTAAAGCTAAGTCTAACCCTAACACTAACACCCCCCTAAGTTAAATATAATTTACATCTAACGAAATTAATTAACTCTTATTAAATAAATTATTCCTATTTAAAGCTAAATACTTACCTGTAAAATAAATCCTAATATAGCTACAATATAAATTATAATTATATTATAGCTATTTTAGGATTAATATTTATTTTACAGGTAACTTTGTATTTATTTTAACCAGGTACAATAGCTATTAAATAGTTAAGAACTATTTAATAGTTACCTAGTTAAAATAATTACAACATTACCTGTAAAATAAATCCTAACCTAAGTTACAATTAAACCTAACACTATACTATCATTAAATTAATTAAATAAAATACCTACAATTACCTACAATTAAACCTAACACTACACTATCAATAAATTAATTAAATACAATATCTACAAATAACTACAATGAAATAAACTAACTAAAGTACAAAAAATAAAAAAGAACTAAGCTACAAAAAATAAAAAAATATCTACAAACATAAGAAAAATATTACAACAATTTTAAACTAATTACACCTACTCTAAGCCCCCTAATAAAATAACAAAGACCCCCAAAATAACAAAATGCCCTACCCTATTCTAAATTACTAAAGTTCAAAGCTCTTTTACCTTACCAGCCCTGAACAGGGCCCTTTGCGGGGCATGCCCCAAGAAGTTCAGCTCTTTTGCCTGTAAAAAAAACATACAATACCCCCCCCAACATTACAACCCACCACCCACATACCCCTAATCTAACCCAAACCCCCCTTAAATAAACCTAACACTAAGCCCCTGAAGATCTTCCTACTTTATCTTCACCATACCAGGTTCACCGATCCGTCCTGAAGAGCTCCTCCGATGTCCTGATCCTAGCCCAAGCGGGGGCCTGAAGAGGTCCATGATCCGGCTGAAGTCTTCATCCAAGCGGGAGCTGAAGAGGTCCATGATTCGGATGAAGTCTTCATCCAAGCGGGAGCTGAAGAGGTCCATGATCCGGATGAAGTCTTCTATCAACGGCATCTTCAATCTTCTTTCTTCCGGATCCATCTTGCAGACCTCCGACGCGGAACATCCTCTTCTCCCGACGCCTACTAGCCGAATGACGGTTCCTTTAAGGGACGTCATCCAAGATGGCGTCCCTCGAATTCCGATTGGCTGATAGGATTCTATCAGCCAATCGGAATTAAGGTAGGAAAATTCTGATTGGCTGATGGAATCAGCCAATCAGAATCAAGTTCAATCCGATTGGCTGATCCGATCAGCCAATCAGATTGAGCTCGCATTCTATTGGCTGTTCCGATTGGCTGATTGGCTGATAGAATCCTATCAGCCAATCGGAATTCGAGGGACGCCATCTTGGATGACGTCCCTTAAAGGAACCGTCATTCTTCAGTTGGACGTCGCCGGATGAAGATGGGTCTGCGTCGGAGGTCTTCAGGATGGAGCCGGTACTCATCGGATGAAGATAGAAGATGCCGCTTGGAAGATGATGGTTGCCGGTCCGGATCTACTCTTCTTCCCGGATAGGATGAAGACTTTGGAGCCTCTTCTAGACCTCTTCAGCCACCGGATGATGGATCGCCAGCCCCCGCTTGGGTTGGATGAAGATTTTGGAGCCAGGACGGATCGGTGATACCTGGTGAGGTGAAGACAAGGTAGGATGATCTTCAGGGGCTTAGTGTTAGGTTTATTTAAGGGGGGTTTGGGTTAGATTAGGGGTATGTGGGTGGTGGGTTGTAATGTTGGGGGGGGGGTATTGTATGTTTTTTTTTACAGGCAAAAGAGCTGAACTTCTTGGGGCATGCCCCGCAAAGGGCCCTGTTCAGGGCTGGTAAGGTAAAAGAGCTTTGAACTTTAGTAATTTAGAATAGGGTAGGGCATTTTTTATTTTGGGGGTCTTTGTTATTTTATTAGGGGGCTTAGAGTAGGTGTAATTAGTTCAAAATTGTTGTAATATTTTTCTTATGTTTGTAAATATTTTTTTATTTTTTGTAACTTAGTTCTTTTTTATTTTTTGTACTTTAGTTAGTTTATTTCATTGTAGTTATTTGTACATATTGTATTTAATTAATTTATTG
Source organism: Bombina bombina (assembly GCF_027579735.1). Taxonomy (NCBI): domain Eukaryota; kingdom Metazoa; phylum Chordata; class Amphibia; order Anura; family Bombinatoridae; genus Bombina; species Bombina bombina. The sequence goes on along the minus strand of NC_069500.1, from coordinate 650,040,665 downwards.
ATAGTGTAGTGTTAGGTTTAATTGTAGGTAATTGTAGGTATTTTATTTAATTAATTTAATGATAGTATAGTGTTAGGTTTAATTGTAACTTAGGTTAGGATTTATTTTACAGGTAATTTTGTAATTATTTTAACTAGGTAACTATTAAATAGTTCTTAACTATTTAATAGCTATTGAACATGGTTAAAATAATTACAAAGTTGCCTGTAAAATAAATATTAATCCTAAAATAGCTACAATGTAATTATAATTTATATTGTAGCTATATTAGGATTTATTTTACAGGTAAGTATTTAGTTTTAAATAGGAATAATTTATTTAATAAGAGTTAATTAATTTCGTTAGATTAAAATTATATTTAAGTTAGGGGGGTGTTAGTGTTAGACTTAGCTTTAGGGGTTAATACATTTATTAGAATAGCTCCAGTCGGCAGATTAAGGGTTAATAATTGAAGTTAGGTGTCGGCGATGTTAGGGAGGGCAGATTAGGGGTTAATACTATTTATTATAGGGTTAGTGATGTGGATTAGGAGTTAATAACTTTATTATAGTAGCGGTGCGGTCCGGTCGGCAGATTAGGGGTTAATAAGTGTAGGCAGGTGGAGGCGACGTTGTGGGGGGAAGATTAGGGGTTAATAAATATAATATAGGGGTCGGCGGTGTTAGGGGCAGCAGATTAGGGGTACATAGCTATAATGTAGGTGGCGGCACTTTGGGGTCGGCAGATTAGGGGTTAATTATTGTAGGTAGTTGGCAGCGACGTTGTGGGGGGCAGATTAGGGGTTAATAAATATAATACAGGGGTCGGCAGTGTTAGGGGCAGCAGATTAGGGGTACATAAGTATAACGTAGGTGGCGGTCGGCAGATTAGGGGTTAAAAAAATTTAATCGAGTGGCGGCGATGTGGGGGGACCTCGGTTTAGGGGTACATAGGTAGTTTATGGGTGTTAGTGTACTTTAGAGTACAGTAGTTAAGAGTTTTATGAACCGGCGTTAGCCCAGAAAGCTCTTAACTACTGACTTTTTTCTGTGGCTGGAGTTTTGTCGTTAGATTTCTAACGCTCACTTCAGACACGACTCTAAATACCGGAGTTAGAAAGATCCCATAAGATAGGATACGCAAATGACGTAAGGGGATCTGCGGTATGGAAAAGTCGCGGCTGAAAAGTGAGCGTTAGACCCTTTTTTGAGTGACTCCAAATACCGGAGTTAGCCTAAAACCAGCGTTAGGAGCCTCTAACGCTGGTTTTCACGGCTAACGCCAAACTCCAAATCTAGGCCTAAGTCTCTATGTTGCCTTTTGACTGCAACTTATAATTATCTTCACCAGCCGACTCTCTCTCTTTTCCGGAACCCGACCTGCTACTGGGAACTCTCACAGTTCATTAAACTGCTACGCAGGATTACAAACTACCGATCTTCTTACTCTCAGAACCTCGCTGATGATTCACCACACACACCTATTCATTTGGAACTGATCATCGTGTAACTGTATCCAAAATACAAAGTCAATTGACTCAGCACACAACGGTCCCTGTGCCAGCCACTCAAGAGACCCACTCCAGTCTCTAAAGTAATATCCAAACACACTCCAAAAAGAGTAGCAGCAAACAATTGTGTTTATTGGGTACAACACAGCATTAACAGCAACGTTTCGGTATTGCTACCTTATTCATGCTAAACATCATACTGCAATGATTCTATTTAAACCTAAACACCACTAGGTGGCGCTGCAGGTTCAACTTCCTATTAACTCTTTACATCAACAATATTTTATACATCAAAAAACATTAAAAAACTCTATAATATATTAATTATAATTAAATTACAAAAACAAATATTTATAGAATCATGTTATTTTCTCAAATACAGATTAATTTATGAAAAAATACAAAATTAATTCATAAAAAATTATTAAAGAAAGACAGACATATCAAGATCTTTATTTAACCCATTCGGTTCCATAGTGCCTAATTTCCAAATCCAGAAACTTTCTCTCTGTTTAAGGAGAAGTTCTCTATTCCCTAACCTTCTTGGTATTTCTATTTTCTCAATAATTTGAAAGCGCAATTGCCCAATTGAATGGCCCATTTCTACAAAATGTTGTGCTACTGGCGCTTTAAAATTCTTAATTCGAATAGAGCTTTTATGTTCAATTATCCTATCTTTGATAGTTCTGGTCGTCTCTCCGACGTAGCCACGCCCACAGGGGCATTTAATTAAATAAACCACATAAGTGGTTAAGCAAGTATGAAAGCCATTAATTTTAAACTTTTTTCCAGTAATTGGATGCACAAACGTGGGCCCTTTAATCATGTTGTTACAACAAGAGCATCCCAAACAGGGATAACTCCCTTCATTCTTACTTTTAATGAATTTTTGTGTTGACTTAATATTTGTCCCTATATCTGCTCTAACTAATTGTTGTTTCAAATTAAAACTCTGTTTATACGCTGGCATGGGTAAGTTCTTAAATTCTTTAATTTGGGGGTTACATTCAGAGAGTATAGACCAATGTTTTCTCAGGATATATTGGATTTGGTTAGACTGGGAATTAAATTCAGATACAAATATGAGGCGATCCTCTTTATTATTTTCCTTCTGTTTAGTTTTAAGTAAACTTTCTCTAGGAACAGAAAGTGCATGATTAATTTCATCTTCTAATATATCGGATGGGTATCCTCTTTTAGAAAATCTGTCTGCCATTTCTATCATTCTTTTTCTTACTAGATTTTCATCAGTAATAATTCTGCGGGCTCGTAAGAACTGACTACGGGGAAGTGCCTTCAGGAGGGATCCAGGATGGGCACTATCAAAGTGCAATAAACTATTCCTGTCTGTTTCTTTTCTAAATAAGTCAACCTTCAACTCTCTTCCTTCCTTGATAATCCTAGTGTCAAGAAAAGCAATATTACTCTCACTCCAAGTTAGCTTAAATTTTATGTGGCCAGATGCTCCATTTATATCCTCCACAAATTCAAGTAGGGATCCAACGTCGCCCCACCATATCCCAAAGATATCATCGATATAGCGCCACCAGCAGGCGCCATACCGATGAAATCCAGGATTGGAAAAAACAAACTTTTCTTCGAATACATTCATAAAAATGTTAGCGTAATTCGGGGCGACGTTGGACCCCATAGCAGTCCCTTGTATCTGAAGAAAAAATTCATCTCCAAATAAAAAGTAATTACAATAAAGAATTAATTCTAATAGCTGAAGGAGAAAGTGAACCTGGGCTTTAGAATAGTTTTTATCCATATCTAACACTATCTTAACTGCACCCATACCGCTCTCGTGAGTAATTGATGTATATAAACTTTCTACATCTAAACTATATAGAATAAACTTGTCAGATTCAAAAACCAAGGCGTCTATCTTTCTTAAAAAGTCACTTGTGTCTTTCAAAAAAGAATTGGATATTTCAACAAATGGTCTAAGAATACGGTCTAGAAAGATAGACACATTGGTCAAGATGGACTGATTACTAGCCACAATTGGGCGGCCTGGGGGTTCAAGTAAATTTTTATGCACTTTTGGAAGTGTATAGAGCACAGGAGTGCAAGGGTGCTCTATATATAGAAATTTAAACAAATCTTTACCAATAAGACCATAGTTCAATGCTCTCTGACATATTTTTTTCAACTCATTCTGAATCAGGAATACAGGGTTATTTGGCAATTTCTTGTACACATCAGACTTACTTAATTGTTGTTTAATTTCTTCCACGTAGTAATTCTTATCTAGGGCAATAATCGCCCCGCCCTTATCAGCACGCTTCAAAATAATGTCATCCCTCGCTTTTAAAGTTTTTAAAGCAGCTACATTCTTTGCATTAAAGTTACTTTTTTGTTTTTTAGTGTAACCAAATTTATTAGATACAGGACTACACCTTACATTATGTTTCTTTTTGTCAGTGTCAGCTTGTAATTTAGCTATATCATGTTCTACAAGATTAATGTATGTCTCTATGCTATGGTTGTTTTGTGGTGGTAAAAAAGTGCTTTTATTTTTTAAACCAAGCTTAGGTAGATTAAATACAGACTGTTCAGATTCTAATTTAGCACTCAGTTGCAGATTACACATAAACCCTTTTAACCTTAAATTACGGTAGAACTTAAATAAATCTTTGCTAAGTTGGAAAAAGTCACAATCTCTTCTGGGACAGAAGGACAGTCCTTTATTAAGAGTGCACAGTTCATCTTGCGAAAGTTCAGCCTTGGAAATATTAATCACTGTATCTTCTACTTCTTTATCGCTAGCAAACAAATTAGCAGCTACCTTTAAGACCTTACCCGGTCCGGCATTTACTTGCCCCTTCTCGGTCTCAATTGCTTTTTCTTTTCTTTCTCTTTTTTCTGATCGGCGGTGTTTCCGGCCGCCACGCCGATGTCGGATTCGGAGTCCCCCGGTGACGTATCGGAGGATCCGGTACTACTTCCACTCTTCATGGGGTAACGATTCCTACGCCTTTGGAAACCGGAAGCTTGTCTTCTGCTTACTCCTTCCGGATCATACTTCCAACGGTAAACCCTATTTTGAAGGTAATCGTTCTCATCTCTTGAAAACTTTGATCTTTTTCGTTCTTCTATTACCTTTTTCAGGTCTTCAATTTTAGAGTTCACCTCTTTTAGTAGTTTCGTTGCTTCATTAAGAGATAGTCCGCTCTTGATTTCAGCCTCCATAGATGCCAATTTCTCATCCTGCTCTGCAATCTCTGCATTCAGGCAGTCGACAGTAAGTACCATCAAATCCATAGAGCACTTGTTTAAAATATGTTCAAATCTCTCGCAGTAGGTTGTATTCTCTTTCATTAGAGTTGGACGTGTGCTCATTCTGAGCCCTCTAGGGATTCTTTTCACCCTGTGATATTCCGCAAGGGTGGCGGCATGCAAATCATAGGCTACTCTTTTTTTCTGTAATCTTTCGAAATCCTTTGCAATCGATTCAGAAGGTGCTGTTTTTAGGAAATCTCTTGATCCTTTAGTCAAAGTAGTAATGCGAGCTGCTTCTACATCTGTATATGAGAAAGTCTTTAACTCTTGTTGTGTAGTATCCATGTTCCAAAATCACAGGTAAATTCCTTATCAGGGCCTAGGTGCACGAGTCGAGTGGATACAGTATCCAAAATACAAAGTCAATTGACTCAGCACACAACGGTCCCTGTGCCAGCCACTCAAGAGACCCACTCCAGTCTCTAAAGTAATATCCAAACACACTCCAAAAAGAGTAGCAGCAAACAATTGTGTTTATTGGGTACAACACAGCATTAACAGCAACGTTTCGGTATTGCTACCTTATTCATGCTAAACATCATACTGCAATGATTCTATTTAAACCTAAACACCACTAGGTGGCGCTGCAGGTTCAACTTCCTATTAACTCTTTACATCAACAATATTTTATACATCAAAAAACATTAAAAAACTCTATAATATATTAATTATAATTAAATTACAAAAACAAATATTTATAGAATCATGTTATTTTCTCAAATACAGATTAATTTATGAAAAAATACAAAATTAATTCATAAAAAATTATTAAAGAAAGACAGACATATCAAGATCTTTATTTAACCCATTCGGTTCCATAGTGCCTAATTTCCAAATCCAGAAACTTTCTCTCTGTTTAAGGAGAAGTTCTCTATTCCCTAACCTTCTTGGTATTTCTATTTTCTCAATAATTTGAAAGCGCAATTGCCCAATTGAATGGCCCATTTCTACAAAATGTTGTGCTACTGGCGCTTTAAAATTCTTAATTCGAATAGAGCTTTTATGTTCGACCAGAACTATCAAAGATAGGATAATTGAACATAAAAGCTCTATTCGAATTAAGAATTTTAAAGCGCCAGTAGCACAACATTTTGTAGAAATGGGCCATTCAATTGGGCAATTGCGCTTTCAAATTATTGAGAAAATAGAAATACCAAGAAGGTTAGGGAATAGAGAACTTCTCCTTAAACAGAGAGAAAGTTTCTGGATTTGGAAATTAGGCACTATGGAACCGAATGGGTTAAATAAAGATCTTGATATGTCTGTCTTTCTTTAATAATTTTTTATGAATTAATTTTGTATTTTTTCATAAATTAATCTGTATTTGAGAAAATAACATGATTCTATAAATATTTGTTTTTGTAATTTAATTATAATTAATATATTATAGAGTTTTTTAATGTTTTTTGATGTATAAAATATTGTTGATGTAAAGAGTTAATAGGAAGTTGAACCTGCAGCGCCACCTAGTGGTGTTTAGGTTTAAATAGAATCATTGCAGTATGATGTTTAGCATGAATAAGGTAGCAATACCGAAACGTTGCTGTTAATGCTGTGTTGTACCCAATAAACACAATTGTTTGCTGCTACTCTTTTTGGAGTGCATCGTGTAACTGTAACATTCATTGTTCCTTTGAACCGCAAGAATTATAACCTCTCTTACCCCATGGTAAAATGTATCCTTTATCTCAGAATGAATTAACTCATTTACGTCTTGACGAGAACCTAAAAAAAGGTTTTATATCATCTTCTACTTCTCCAGCTGCAGCTGGTATATTTTTTGTGAAGATCAAAGATGATACCTTAAGACCAATTATAGATTATAGAGCCCTCAATGCTGTCACCATTAAAAACCATTACCCTTTACCACTTATACCTGAGTTACTGGAACGACTAACAAATGCTACCATTTACACCAAATTAGATTTAAAGGGGGCTTACAACTTAATACGTATTAAAATGAATGGAAAACAGCATTTCGTACTAGATATGGTCTCTATCAGTATAATGTAATGCCATTTGGGCTATGTAATGCCCCAGCCACATTTCAACACTTCATAAATGAAATATTCAGAGATTTGACTAATTTATGCGTAATTATATATCTAGACGATATTCGCATATATTCTAAAAATCTCCAGGAATATGAAAAACATGTACGTTGGGTGCTCATAAATTATTCGCAAAATTACAGAAGTGTCAATTTCATGTAAATAAAATAAAGTTCTTGGGTTATATCAAATGACCTAACCACATCCACATGGACCCAGAAAAGGTAGCTATAATTACAAATCCACTACTGTGAAAGCTCTGCAGAGGTTTTTGGGTTCTCCAATTTTTATAGAAAGTTTATCTCCAATTTCTCAACAATAACAAAACTATTAACCAAGCTCACTAAAAAGCATCAACTTTTTTATGGGCAGATGAAGCACAACAAGCGTGTTACTTTTTTTAAAAAAAAGTTTTATCACTGCCCCCATTCTAACATTCCCAAATCATAAAGCTCAATTTGTTTTAGAAGTTGACATATCAAACTCAGGAATTGGAGCTGTTTTGTCACAACGTAATGAACAAACATCCAAACTTCATCCTATATCCTTCTACTCACGTACACTTTTACCAGCTGAGTGTAACTACTCAATTGGAGATAAAGAACTCTTGGCCATTAAATGTTCACTAGAAAATTGGAGACATTTACTAGAAGGAACAACTCAACCTTTTCTGATATATACAGAACATAAAAATCTAGAATATTTCAAAACTAACAAAACTTTGTCTTCACGACAAGTGAGATGGGCCCTGTTCATGGATAGATTTAATTTCCGCATCACTTATAGACCTGGTACCCAAAATTGTAAGGCAGATGCCCTTTCCAGAATACATGATTTCACCCCTGCAAAAGATTCTCTAGCTCAAATAATTCCACCAGAGAAATTCTTGGCAAACCTTACCTCGTTAGAAAAAGAGATTTTGGAAACACTGGAATTTAACCCAGAAGTCCCAGAGAACTGTGAACTAGAACCAAATTCTGGGTTGTATTATCATAAAGGTAAAATGTACATACCAACAAAACTCAGAAAATCATGGTGTTAAAAAGACCATAGATTTGATCAGAAGGTACTTTTGGTGGCAACAAATGAACACATCCATATATAAATATGTCACTACGTGTGAGGTCTGCACCAGAAATAAAATGCATCATAGAAAACCCATTGGATATTTAACTTCCATCCCAATCCCTGATATACCTTGGTCAACAATCTCTATGGATTTCATAATTGAGCTACCAAAGTCACAACAACATGACACAATTTTAGTAGTGGTAGATCACCTCACTAAACTAGCTCACTTTATTCCATTAAAAGGTTTGCCCACAGCTAAAACAACAGCAACTGTTTTCATAGACTCTATATTTAAACTACATGGACTCCCTACAACTATAATCACTGACCAGGGTACTCAATTCACCTAATCTTTCTGGAAATCACTTAGTAAAATACTAAAGATTGACTCTAGGTTATCCACATCATTCCATCCACAAACCAATGGAATGACTGAAAGGATAAACCAAATATTAGAACAGTACTTAAAGGGACACTGAACCCAAATGTATTTCTTTCCTGATTTAGATAGAACATGCAATTTTAAACAACTTTCTAATTTACTCCTCTTATCAATTTTTCTTCATTCTCTTGCTTTATTTATTTGAAAAAGAAGGCATCTAAGCTATTTTTTGGTTCAGACCATGGAAAGCACTTGTTTATTGGTAGGTGAATTTACCCACCAATCAGCAAGAACAACACAGTGTGTTCACCAAAAATGGGCCGGCATCTAAACTTACATTCTTGCATTTCAAATAAAGATACCAAGCGAATGAAAAGAATTTGATAATAGGAGTAAATTAGAAAGTTGCTTAAAATTACATGCTCTATCTGAATCACAATAGAAATTTTTTTGGGTTTAGTGTCCCTTTAAGATGTTACGTAACTTATCTTCAGGATGATTGGTTATCATTATTACCAATAGTAGAGTTCTCATACAATAACTCCTTTCTTTGCTACTTATGGATATCATCCATCAACTATAACAATAAGCAATACAACTGTCAATTCTCCAGCAGCCATCACTTACTCCACATCTTTGCAAGATCGTTTACAAATCCTAAAAACACATCTCTCAGAAGCCAAGACAAAAATACTATTATGATTCACATGATAGACCAAGTCCGGAATACAAGATTGGAGATTTAGTTTGGCTATCCACCAAACACCCGATATTACAAACACCTTGTAAAAAGTTATCTAATCAGTTCATCGGACCCTTTCCTGTCAAAAGAATTATAAACTCTAATGCAATAACTCTCAAGCTACTAGACCATTACAGAATACATCCAACTTTTCACGTATCACTTCTCAAGCCCTACTCCTCGGGAAATCATTCTGCCAGAGATGTTTTACCTCCTCCTCCAATCAATCTTCAAGATCATGAGGAATTCAAAATAGAGAATATTCTTGATTCACGTATTAAACACAGAAAGGTTGAATATTTAATAAAATGGAAGGGTTATGGTCCTGAAGATAATTCTTGGCAGTTTGGATTGAATAATCACGCACCACGATTGATTGCTAAATTTCATTGAAAATATCCCTTGAAGCCGCGACCTGATTCCCCAGAGGGGAATCCTTGAGGAAGGGGGTATGTGATTGATATCGATATCCCTTTAAGTCAGACTCCACCTTCTTGCATCACAACACTATTTCAGGCAACACCTAACACCTAAGAAATATAAAGAAAGAAAAAGAGGTATCTTGTGGCACACTTAAATGGAAAACTTTATTTTCGATCTGATATTATAGAAAAGGCATTAAGGAGAAAATTAAAATATAACTTTTATTTATTTCTTTAAAACATTTAATGACATGAAAACAAAACATATAAAATAGGGAGATTTGATGTTTTCAAAAAGTGTATCCCAAATGGTACTAAATTGTCATTTGTAAGTCATATATGAACAGCTAGATAATTGCTGTTTAATAAATAAACTCTATCAATCTGTATTTTGTTTTCCTATTACCATGGGAATTTACTTGTACTCATTAGTGTCAAATTTCCCTAGAGATGATCTAAGTCATCAAAAATTGCTTGCTTATGGTAAAAATTGGTGTGAAAAACATTAAAATTGCTGTGTCAGGGATCACACAGGGAGATAGTGTATAACCTATTGGTGTAGCTTGCGATCTCAACTTTAATGGGGAATTATGTCAAATATTTGGTGTAACAATATATTCCAAACTTGTTGTTTATTACCGATTGTTGAGTGAGGTGCTTAAACAAAGTTGCAGCATTGCCCCATCCCAAAACTAACTTGTTTGGTTTGGACCACAGGATAGCATGAGTAATGCCTAATAAATTCTTAAATATAAGGATTGTCCCCAAAAAAGTACACAGTATTAAGTAGAAATACCCCCCTCAGGAGTTAAAGTATTATTGGAGACGTCTTCCAATAATATGATAGTGTTCTGTGACACAGCTGGTTTTGTTAAAATAATATGTATATGCGCTTCTCGTTATACATAAGGGGAATTACCCCTAGATTACAGTATTCTAAATCGATATATTTTAGCTTAAGACCCGTTAAAGGGTGATGGACACAGTGTCACTGGTTAGAGGTAGTAAATAAGGCTATCGTAAGTAAAGCTATCAAAAAGTAGGAGCAATGTGGATACTCCACAATCCAATAATGACCATACACTATAATTTTACGATAGTTCAATAGCTAATTTTTTACCTAATTTTTTACCCGCTGACTGCCCACCAAGTTTAAGCTAAATTGCCGACATACGGCCAAATTTCTATTTTAGACAAAGAGCATAAGGAGAAGCAGAGCGAACGCCTGACGCGCGTTTCGCATACTGCTTTGTCAAAGGCGCCGAACGTCCTTCATGCCTCCTCATTTATATTCACGCCAGCCAATCAAAAAAGAGGTGTGTGTAAAACACGTGATAAGGGTAACCAATCCTGAAGCATTGACAACGTCATTGAAAATGGTTGCATATTACTGGGCTAAGAAAAGTAGAGGTGTGTAGTGTAGCCGGCCAATCAGGTTACAAATTCGGGCAAAAGTGTAAACAAACCGTTAGAGATAGACTGTCAGAGATCGAGTCTATATTGATTTTGTGTTACGCAAAGGTTAGCTGTTAGGGAATCACTTATGAAGTGTGTCCCTTTGACAGTCGCCTATATTAAAAGTACATCTTAGATGTTATAATCGAGTGAAAACCGTACTAATACTGAGTATTAAAATAAATTGCCTATCCTTTTGAAAAACTTATACATGTTTACACACCTTAGACAGTATTGATCATTTATATTCATTCCGTTATTCTGTAACCTGGTATCTTAGGCGGATGTACCTTATTCTGAAATTAGCAATGCTGATTGTTTGGGAAAATCTTTTATATATTAATATATTGGAAAAGAAAAATATATTTAATATGTGTCAAAAAAGAGAGAGATTATAAAGGTAGTTGTGTTCTGATCTCGTATCCAACATGTGTATTACCATGTCCATACAGATGTGTAGCTTATACATACGTGATCTTTTTGAAAAAATAATCTGTTTGACAATATGTTCATTTCTCTATGTTAAATACCTAAATTATTAAACCAATAGATTCTGTTTTGATCTATTGGTTTTTAAATACATCCCTATTCACATATTTACCCTGTTCACACAAAATTGTTGTTTAGCTATAGATGAATGGATCAGTGTTTGTCACTGTCCATTCTTTCTTCTTGCTATACATATTCACATGTTTTTTTACATGTACATAATTGTGTGTTATTTATATCTAGATACCGTTATGTTAGTATATCATCCAGGGGGTTCGCTCCCAATAGTTCTATGATATAACTTGATTATATAGATCAATGATTATCACTCTCATATGAAGAGAGCTTAAATTGGGATATTAACCAGTCATCTATGGAGGTTTAAGGCCATCTATACTTACTCTGTATAGATATCAGGATATCAAAAAAGTGGTAGAACTCTGTTGTGGTATACCGACTCAAATATAGCTAACATGTGTAGGTTTCCATGTGTGACTATACTGATTATTTCTTATCTATTGTATGTTGTAGCTACCCATGCTCATGTGTTTACATGCACCATTTCTTAGTTTTCTGATGTTATCATCCCTTAGATCAGAAACAATTATATGTCACTGTATGTGAAATTATCTACAATCTCTGATTCAACATTATTGTACATATGATTTGTGGCATCTTTCGTGGTTCTCATACATGTATATGGGATGGTTCAATGTGATCTGTGAGTATGGTAGTTTCATAGGTATGAACTAAAAGATAATTGTTCATTAAGGCCTTTGGGGGCCATGGTCTGAAGTCTAAAAATCCATTTTGTCTCTTCTCTTAGGAGAGTCGTTTCAATGTTACCACCTCTAATTCCTGGTCTGATTCTCTGTAATATCCAGCATGTTAGATCAGGTTTTCCTTTATGTTTGTCTAGAAAATGTTTGGCAACTGATGTAATTTTCTTTCCATTTTCCAAATCTTTTTCAGCGTTACGGATATTACCAATATGTTCCCCAAGTCTTGTTCTTAGTTCTCTAGTTGACATGCCCACATATCTTTTGTTGCAAACACACTGTATGCAATATATGATGTTTCTAGTTCTACAATTGTAGAAGTCATTCATGTATATAGTCCCTTTGGGAAAAATCTCCATTTGTTGTACTTTACACATATATGGGCAGAACTTACATGTTCCACAAGGGTATGTGCCCTTGAGGTTATCTTTTCTTTTGTTAATATTTTTAATAAAATGACTCTTAACAATTTTATCTCTGATTGTGGGTGCTCGTCTCCACGAGACTTGTACTCTGTCCCCCACTTTCCTTGCTAGATCTTCATCTGTTTGGAGTATGTGAATATGTTTATTCAAAATTTGTGAGATTTCCTTATGTGAATCATTATAAGTGGCCACAAACCTCACTTTTTGATCGCTGTTCTCTTTTCTTTTAGGTACTAAGAGGTCCGATCTGCAGGTATGAAGTGATCTATGATATGCCTTCTTAAGTATTGAGTTTGGATAGCCCCTCTCTTTGAGCCGTATTTTAAGATCTTGGGCCTGTTCCTTAAATTTTGTGATTTCTGAACAGTTACGCCGTAGGCGTAAAAATTCACCATATGGAATTGCTTTTTTAGTGGGGTTATGGTGTGCACTCTCAAATCTGAGTATGGAATTCGTTGCCGTTTCTTTTCTGTGTAAATCCGTTTGGATTATATTGAACATATCTCTGGTGATATTTAGATCCAAAAAAGTCACTGTATCATAGTTGACTTCAAAAGTTAATCTTAGATTCAAGTCATTGGTATTCAGCTCATTAATGAATGTCTTAAAGATGTCGATGTCCCCTTTCCATAAGATGAAGACATCATCAATGTACCTCAGCCACTTTACAGGTAAAAAATTAGCTATTGAACTATCGTAAAATTATAGCGTATGGTCATTATTGGATTGTGGAGTATCCACATTGCTCCTACTTTTTGATAGCTTTACTTACGATAGCCTTATTTACTACCTCTAACCAGTGACACTGTGTCCATCACCCTTTAACGGGTCTTAAGCTAAAATATATCGATTTAGAATACTGTAATCTAGGGGTAATTCCCCTTATGTATAACGAGAAGCGCATATACATATTATTTTAACAAAACCAGCTGTGTCACAGAACACTATCATATTATTGGAAGACGTCTCCAATAATACTTTAACTCCTGAGGGGGGTATTTCTACTTAATACTGTGTACTTTTTTGGGGACAATCCTTATATTTAAGAATTTATTAGGCATTACTCATGCTATCCTGTGGTCCAAACCAAACAAGTTAGTTTTGGGATGGGGCAATGCTGCAACTTTGTTTAAGCACCTCACTCAACAATCGGTAATAAACAACAAGTTTGGAATATATTGTTACACCAAATATTTGACATAATTCCCCATTAAAGTTGAGATCGCAAGCTACACCAATAGGTTATACACTATCTCCCTGTGTGATCCCTGACACAGCAATTTTAATGTTTTTCACACCAATTTTTACCATAAGCAAGCAATTTTTGATGACTTAGATCATCTCTAGGGAAATTTGACACTAATGAGTACAAGTAAATTCCCATGGTAATAGGAAAACAAAATACAGATTGATAGAGTTTATTTATTAAACAGCAATTATCTAGCTGTTCATATATGACTTACAAATGACAATTTAGTACCATTTGGGATACACTTTTTGAAAACATCAAATCTCCCTATTTTATATGTTTTGTTTTCATGTCATTAAATGTTTTAAAGAAATAAATAAAAGTTATATTTTAATTTTCTCCTTAATGCCTTTTCTATAATATCAGATCGAAAATAAAGTTTTCCATTTAAGTGTGCCACAAGATACCTCTTTTTCTTTCTTTATATTTCTTTGATATTTACCCAGGTATCAGGCACTGCCCCCCAGGGATACATAGGCCTACCCTGTTGGGATATTTTGGGAAACTTTGACCTGTCCCCAAACGTAAATCCCCTTCTTTTAGGGGAATTACTAAAATTCTAATAAACACCTAACACCTATCATTGCCTGATTATTGAAGTTTATGCCACTGCTTTGGATTTCTGAACCTATTCTCAAGCCATATTGCTTGGCCAGAATCTACTAAGTATTTGTGCTCTTACTTGGCACTTATTATCTTTAATATCCAATTTGTGAATATATTCTCTAACGCCTAGATTTAGAGTTCTGCGGCCAAAGGGGTGCGTAGCTAACGCTGGCTTTTTTCTGGCCGCACCTTTTAAATACCGCTGGTATTGAGAGTTCACAAAATGGCTGCGTTAGGCTCCAAAAAAGGAGCGTAGAGCATATTTAACGCAACTTCAACTCTCGATACCAGCGGTGCTTACGGACGCGCCAGCTTCAAAAACGTGCTCGTGCACGATTCCCCCATAGGAAACAATGGGGCTGTTTGAGCTGAAAAAAAACCTAACACCTGCAAAAAAGCTGCGTTCAGCTCCTAACGCAGCCCCATTGTTTGCTATAGGGAAACACTTCCTACGTCTGCACCTAACACTCTAACATGTACCCCGAGTCTAAACACCCCTAACCTTACACTTATTAACCCCTATTCTGCCGCCCCCGCTATCAATGACCCCTGCATATTTTTATTAACCCCTAATCTGCCGCTCCGTAAACCGCCGCTACTTACATTATCCCTATGTACCCTTAATCTGCTGCCCCTAACACCGCCGACCCCTATATTATATTTAGTAACCCTAATCTGCCCCCCACAACGTCGCCCCCACCTGCCTACACTTATTAACCCCTAATCTGCCGAGCGGACCACACCGCTATTATAATAAAGTTATTAACCCCTAATCTGCCTCACTAACCCTATAATAAATAGTATTAACCCCTAATCTGCCCTCCCTAACATCGCCGACACCTAACTTCAAACATTAACCCCTAATTTGCCGACTGGAGCTCACCGCTATTCTAATAAATGTATTAACCCCTAAAGCTAAGTCTAACCCTAACACTAACACCCCCGTAAGTTAAATATAATTTAAATCTAACGAAATTAATTAACTCTTATTAAATAAATTATTCCTATTTAAAGCTAAATACTTACCTGTAAAATAAATCCTAATATAGCTACAATATAAATTATAATTATATTATAGCTATTTTAGGATTTATATTTATTTTACAGGCAACTTTGTATTTATTTTAACCAGGTACAATAGCTATTAAATAGTTAAGAACTATTTAATAGCTAAAAAAGTTAAAATAATTACAAAATTACCTGTAAAATAAATCCTAACCTAAGTTACAATTAAACCTAACACTACACTATCAATAAATTAATTAAATAAAATCCCTACAATTACCTACAATTAAACCTAACACTACACTATCAATAAATTAATTAAATACAATATCTACAAATAAATACAATGAAATAAACTAACTAAAGTACAAAAAATAAAAAAGAACTAAGTTACAAAAAATAAAAAAATATTTACAAACATCAGAAAAATATTACAACAATTTTAAACTAATTACACCTACTCTAAGCCCCCTAATAAAATAACAAAGCCCCCCAAAATAAAAAATGCCCTACCCTATTCTAAATTAAAAAAGTTCAAAGCTCTTTTACCTTACCAGCCCTGAACAGGGCCCTTGGCGGGGCATGCCCCAAAGAATTCAGCTCTTTTGCCTGTAAAAAAAACACATACAATACCCCCCCCCCCCCCAACATTACAACCCACCACCCACATACCCCTAATCTTACCCAAACCTCCCTTAAATAAACCTAACACTAAGCCCCTGAAGATCTCCCTACCTTGTCTTCACCTCACCGGGTCCCGATCTGTCCAGAAGAGCCTCCGATGTCTTGATCCAAGCCCAAGCGGGGGCTGAAGAGTGACGTCCATCCTCGGGCTGAAGTCTGGATCCAAGCGGCGGCTGAAGAAATCCATCATCGGCTGAAGTCGGAAGTGCATCATTGGGATGAAGTCTTCTATCAAGCCGCATCTTCAATCTTCTTTCTTCTGGAGCGGAGCGGAGCCATCTTCTTTCCAACCGACGCGGAACATCCTGTTCAACCGACGCCTACTCGCCGAATGACGGTTCCTTTAAATGACGTCATCCAAGATGGCGTCCCTCGAATTCCGATTGGCTGATAGGATTCTATCAGCCAATCGGAATTAAGGTAGGAATATTCTGATTGGCTGATGGAATCAATAAAATAATCCAAGAGCGCCAACTAGAGGCAAAGAAAGATTCTAACAGGAAAGTAAATAGTAGTCAAAACATTTATTTGAACATATAGTAAAACCATGGATCCATGTAACATATACTAAAATGAGATACAGTAAAACATATAGTTAAAAATACATAATCGGTACAGTAGAAAATACAATAAAAAATACAATAAAAAATACAATAAAAAATACAATATTCGACAGATTAATATCACCAATTACGGGGATAAACAGAATAAGAGTCACATTAAATGATCTCTTAAGAAGATCAAAAGTTTCTAAAAAAATGTCCAAAGGAATTGTGGTGCAATTCTTAGTTGTAACTAACAAGTCCAGAAATCCAGTGAAAAATCCAGTGGAAAAAACAGTGATGAGAAATCAAGTAAAAAATAGTATATATAAAATCCAATTGAAATAATCCAAGTGTATATATAAAAGTGTAATATGAACGGGGGATCCCCCTAACACTGGTGATAAGTGTAAAAATGTGTAAGATTGTGTGAAAGTGTCTGAAAAAATGAAAAAGTAAAAAATAATAAAAAAATAAGTAAATATTACTAAAATAAAATCCAAGTGATACTTAGTGAGAAAAAATATTGGTTATTAGTAAATGATCCTCTTTATAAATTTCTCCATATGGGTGATGATAATGGACTTATATGTGCTAGATGACTTTGCTTGGTCTTTGCAATGTAAACTTCGATTATCCCTGTAATTTAAAAAAACAACAACATAGTGCAATAACGTTTTAACATATGAAAAGATATGAAATAATGCTCACCAAATTTGTCAACGCGTTTCGGCCTCTATAAAAGGCCTTTCTCAATCAGATTGAGCTCGCATTCTATTGGCTGATCGGAACAGCCAATAGAATGCGAGCTCCATCTGATTGGCTGATCGGATCAGCCAATCGGATTGAACTTGATTCTGATTGGCTGATTCCATCAGCCAATCAGAATTTTCCTATCTTAATTCCGATTGGCTGATAGAATCCTATCAGCCAATCGGAATTCGAGGGACGCCATCTTGGATGACGTCCCTTAAAGGAACCGTCATTCGTCGGGAAGTCGTCGGAAGAAGAAGATGGGTCCGCGGTGGAGGTCTTCAAGATGGAGCCGGTCCTCATCGGATGAAGATAGAAGATGCCGCTTGGATCAAAATGATTGCCAGTCCAGATTGCCTCTTCTTCCCGGATAGGATGAACACTTTGGAGCCTCTTCTGGACCTCTTCAGCCGCAGGATGATGGATGTCTAGCCCCCGCTTGGGCTTGGATGAAGATTTTGGAGGCAGGACGGATCGGTGTGATACCCGGCGAGGTGAAGACAAGGTAGGAAGATCTTCAGGGGCTTAGTGTTAGGTTTATTTAAGGGGGGTTTGGGTTAGATTAGGGGTATGTGGGTGGTGGGTTGTAATGTTGGGGGGGGTATTGTATGTCTTTTTTTTACAGGCAAAAGAGCTGAATTCTTTGGGGCATGCCCCGCAAAGGGCCCTGTTCAGGGCTGGTAAGGTAAAAGAGCTTTGAACTTTTGTAATTTAGAATAGGGTAGGGCATTTTTTTATTTTGGAGGGCTTTGTTATTTTATTAGGGGGCTTAGAGTAGGTGTAATTATTTTAAAATTGTTGTAATTTTTTTCTAATGTTTGTAAATATTTTTTTATTTTTTGTACCTTAGTTCTTTTTTATTTTTTGTACTTTAGTTAGTTTATTTCATTGTATTTATTTGTAGGAATTGTATTTAATTTATTTATTGCTAGTGTAGTGTTAGGTTTAATTGTAGATAATTGTAGGTAGTTTATTTAATTAATTTATTGATAGTGTAGTGTTAGGTTTAATTGTAACTTAGGTTAGGATTTATTTTACAGGTAATTTTGTAATTATTTTAACTATTTTAGCTATTAAATAGTTCTTAACTATTTAATAGCTATTGTACCTGGTTAAAATAAATACAAAGTTACCTGTAAAATAAATATAAATCCTAAAATAGCTATAATATAATTATAATTTATGTTGTAGCTATATTAGGGTTTATTTTACAGGTAAGTATTTAGATTTAAATAGGAATAATTTATTTAATAAGAGTTAATTTATTTCGTTAGAATAAAATTATATTTAACTTAGGGGGGTG
This sequence comes from Bombina bombina, assembly GCF_027579735.1. NCBI lineage: Eukaryota > Metazoa > Chordata > Amphibia > Anura > Bombinatoridae > Bombina > Bombina bombina. Next base: position 650,021,933 of record NC_069500.1, on the reverse strand, counting down.
TTAGGGTTAGGGTTAAAATTAGCTTTAGGGGTTAAAAATTTTATTAGAGTAGCGGTGAGCTCTGATCGGCGGATTAGGGGTTAATACTTGAAGTTAGGTGTCGGTGATGTTAGGGAGGGCAGATTAGGGGTTGATACTATTTATTATAGGGTTATTGAGGCGGGAGTGAGGCGGATTAGGGGTTAATAATTTTATTATAGTAGCGGTGCAGTCCGCTCGGCAGATTAGGGGTTAAGTGTAGGCAGGTGGAGGCGACGTTGAGGGGGCAGATTAGGGGTTAATAAATATAATATAGGGGTCGGCGGTGTTAGGGGCAGCAGATTAGGGGTACATAGCTATAATGTAGCTGGCGGCGGCGTGCGGACGGCAGATTAGGGGTTAATAATAATATGCAGGGGTCAGCGATAGCGGGGGCGGCAGATTAGGGGTTAATAAATATAATATAGGGGTCGGCGGTGTTAGGGGCAGCAGATTAGGGGTACATAGGGATAACGTAGTTGGCGGCAGTGTACGGAGCGGAAGATTAGGGGTTAAAATTTTTTTATAGAGTGGCGGCGATGTGGGGGGGCTTCGGTTTAGGGGTACATAGGTAGTTTATGGGTGTTAGTGTACTTTAGAGCACAGTAGTTAAGAGCTTTATAAACCGGCATTAGCCCAGAAAGCTCTTAACTACTGACTTTTTTCTGCGGCTGGAGTTTTGTCGTTAGATTTCTAACGCTCACTTCAGCCATGACTCTAAAAACCGGAGTTAGAAAGATCCCATTGAAAAGATAGGATACGCAATTGACGTAAGGGGATCTGCGGTATGGAAAAGTCGCGGCTGCAAAGTGAGCGTTAGACCCTTTCCTGACTGACTCTAAATACCGGCGGTAGCCTAAAACCAGCGTTAGGAGCCTCTAACGCTGGTTTTGACGGCTACCGCCAAACTATAAATCTAGGCCTAAGTCTCTATGTTGCCTTTTGACCGCAACTTATAATTATCTCCACCAGCCAACTCTCTCTCTTTTCCAGAACCTGACCTGCTACTCTGAACTCTCACAGTTCATTAAACTGCTACGCAGGATTACAAACTACTGATCTTCTTACTCTCAGAACCTCGCTGCTGATTCACCACGCACACCTATTCATTTGGAACTGATCATCGTGTAACTGTAACATTCATAGTTCCTCTGAACCGCAAGTAATATAACCACTAAGCCGCTACTTAGTTGCTGTTGTATTTTCCACAGACTGTGATCTATGCTTACATTTTCTGTGATTTGCTATATGAACGCTGAGTCTTTACTTACCTCTCTCACTGGGCGTCAGTTTGGCCTATCGCTTGATACTTTGCAGACGCTAACAGATATACAGCAGCTATATACTTACCATCTGATATTAAACTATAACCATGTTTACTACTTACGTTTACATTAGATAATATAGTTTAAGCAGTGCTGTCACTAATACTTATAACTCTTATAAATCTGCTTTAATGATATACTACCAGATTCATAATCATTTTATCTGGCAATAACTATTACAGCAATAAAACTTTTATACCAACCAATTATATTTAGTGAATCCTAACAGGTAGGCATCTGAAGCACTACATGGCATGAAATAATGCTGCCATCTAGTGCTCTTGCAAATGGTTACCATTCTTGCAAAACTGCTGCCATATAGTGCTCCAGTAAAGGCCCAGCTCCTAAGCATACAACCCTTCTTTTCAACAAGAGATACAAGAGAACGAAGACAATTTGATAAAAGAAGTAAACTGGAAAGTTGTTTAAAATCATGTGACCTGTTGTTTGTTAATTGGCCGATTGGATATAAATAAAGGTTTAAAAAAAAAATCACATGCTCTGTATGAATCATGAAAGAAACATTTGGGGTTTTATATCCCTTTAACCCAGTGTTATTGGACTTTGTATTTACTGATGCTGATATAGACATTGAATATTAATCATTGCTATAATTTTATCCTAACTGGAGACTGCCCCTATAATTTGTATTTTAGATATGACATTTTAGTTTGAATGATTTATTTTATTTAGCCTATGATGCTTGTGTTATAGCAACCTAAGTGCATGTAATCTTTTTAAATAGACTTCTTAAGGTAAAAGTTGCAGTTCTTTAATAATAATAATAATAATAATAATAATAATAGAACATATAATACCAGTATACAGTATTTAAAAAAACACTCCGAAAATATAACATTTAAAATTAAACGGACATAGTACTCAAATAATCTATAGCTACTGTATATGTGCATCCATAATACGTTAGCTATAGTTTTACATGAAGAAATACCTAGGTATTAATTGCTCATTGGATAATGATCACAACTCCAGTAGCTTTATTTGTGGGGAGAAAGAGGTATGCACAGATCTTACAACAAAACATTCAAACAAATATTAAATGGAATTTTTGGTTTTAGGTTTAAGATTAACACACACACAAAGAACAGTTTCAGATGAACAAGAGTTGACATAGGACAGAGTTGACTACATTTTCTGTGTAGATTGTAAGCATATGTGACAAATAAAGGCAACTAACACCAATTAAATTGCGCATGCATAGTTTCAAGTGCTCAAAATGGCTGCACGAAACCTTTAACTTTCTATTGGAGGTGCTTTGTGGGCTAAAATAGATTATACATATTTTCTGGGGGTAAATGTTGAACAGTTTTCTTCCTTTAGATGAGAGTCTGTAAATGGAGCCCTGGAGGAGGAATATACTTCGGAAGGGGCATTTGACCCTAACCTGAGGACCAATCAGAGGTTGGAGGTGGGTCTGGGTGAGAAGGTATGTAAGGAGGGGGGGGGGTGGCCAAAAAAGAGCGCCAATTCTCTTTACAAGGTCCGTGAAGGAAGCTGGTGAACTGTGTCACGTACCTTGCAAAGAGATGGCTGCACTTAGGGACCTGATAGCCTCAGCAACGGCCTTGGCTAACGCCAGAGGCGCAGGCTGGGTCCAAGAACAGCTGACAGCAGCGGGAGCGGTGCCAGAGGAGAGTCGGGAGCCAGCAGGATGCAGGAGAACTCTACGGCCATCTGGAGGGAGACCTGCCAGGAGGGCCAGACCACCTGAGCGGCTTAGTCCGGAGCTCCACAGCAGGGTGCAGGGGCCTTGCTTGCGCAGACGGAGTGGAGGAAGAGGATCCCCGGTGGTAGCTGCTGCTGCAGGGGCGTCGCCGAGGACCAGGGCCGTCGGAGAGGAGGAACCGGCCCCAGGAGGATGCTGTGTCAACGGAGGAGCCGGAGAAAACAGTGGAGACAAGAGGGCAGGCAGTGGAAGCAGGCGGAGCCAGACAGTGAGGAGGCAGAGACAGCGTGGGGCGCAGGAGACAGGTAGGAGAAGGGGTAGTGTGGCGGTAGGACAGTAGTGTGTCGGTAGGATAGGGAGCAGCCGGAGGGCTAAGGAAGGCCCGAGTGGGCCGGGAGCAGCACAGGGATGGGGAAGGGAAGTGAATGTGATGCGGCATGGGGAAGGAGGTGGGGTGGCCTGTGCAGGGATGAGCAAAGGCCCGGTTGCAGGGGTGGGGACAAGGGAAGGGCAGCGGCCTGGGAATGAAGGCCTTAGTTAGTGGGATGCTAGAGGTAGGAGATGGAGGGGACGGTAGGTTTAATTTTCTAAAAAAAAAAAAAAAAGAAGGGGGGAGAATCACATATATATATATATATATATATATAAAAAAAAATATAAAAATAAAGAGGTTGGCAGGTTAGTTAAGGTTGGTGCTGGTAGGGTGCAGTTAATAGCAAGATAGTAGGAGAGTGGGGAGAAGTGGGGGGAAAGGGAGGTGGCTGAGTAAGGGTGCAGTGCAGGAGGTGGAATGGGAGAGACGGGGTATACCTCCCTTCCCCTCCTCCTCCTTCTCTCTCATCTGTTTGTTGCCCCCCTTGTGTCCCCCCCCCCCCCTCATCTCTCCCTGGGGGTGGAGGATTTGGTCTGGTGGTGGTGCTGACTGGTGGTGTATTTTACCTGCCCTCTGCTCCTTATCATTCAGTAAGAACCCAAGAGGTAAACAGGAGCAGTGATGGCGTGCCTGCGGTGCAGGGGACACCTCAGAGGGAACCCGACTTCAACGACATGGATATGGACGCAATATTCCTAGGGGACTCGTATAACGAGTTCGATGAGGAGTCTTGTGAGAGCAGAAGGGAGCCCGGACCAGAGACGGCGGACCAGGTAGGAGACATGAGTGTTTTGGCACAACTGCTACAAATAATGTCACCTGGGGCCGCCAGGGGAGAGGGCAATAGGGAGAGGGTGAGTCTGGAAGGGGTGAGGAGTTCAAGGGCCACAGTCAGCGGGAACAGGATGAGCACGGGGTGGTCTGGTGGGACCAGCCTTGACAATATGATGTTTCCACAGACAGGATCAGGACACGGTTGCGGGCAGGGCAGCCAGAGAGGCTGCGGAGTGGAAGCAGGCAGACAGCGGGGGAGGTCCCATTCTCCAAGGGATGTCAGTAGGAGGAGGGTATCGCATGTCTCTCCGACATGGGGCAGGTTGGAGAGGTCACTCAGACATGGTTAAAATTGACACAGGGAGAGGTCAAGGACTAGAGTAAGGTCCGCAGGAAGACAAGGAGAAGAGGCTGGGAGACAGGACAGAAGGTCAACAGAGCCGACCAGCAGAGCGGAGATGGCAGGAAGGAGTACCCAGGGGAACGACGGCTCGGAACAACTCACTGCACCTAGCAACACAGGTGAGGTGTCTCTGGTGGCAGCAGGGACTTCTGTAACTGCTAATGATAATGTGAGGAATGTGACTGAAGGGGTGGGGGTGTTTTTGAAAGGCTTGAGGGAATTAGTGGCGCAGGTGGAGAAACAGTGTGGCACAGGGGTAGCTGGGGTATGGGGACAACAGGTAGGTCAAGGGGCAGCAGGGGGAGCGGCAACAGCCGTGGCAGGGGAAGCTATCAAGGTAGCGGAAGTGGTGATGAGTAGGCCATGTCTATGTACGATTGGGCCCCTGGACATACACTTGGCCCAGGACATCAAAGAGAAAATATGGAAGCAGGAGATTTTGGAGATATTTTCGATGCTACCATTGGAGGGCATTTTGCATCTTAGCAAGCGTAATGGCGGAAAAGTTCCGGGACAAGGATCCGCGCTGTTTTGTTACTTTGACAAAATATCGGCAGCATATCGGACCTAGGGTGGGATGGCATGGTGGTGTTATGACGAGCAGTTTCGCCAGAGGATAGCGGTGAGGCCGGACATGAAATGGGATGACTGTGACATGGGGATCTGGCTGGAAATGATGACACCGCTATGCGGGGGGCAGTCCTTTCGCGGGCCAGAGGGGGCAGGTCCCGGGGGAAGTGGAGCATCGGCAGCAACAGCCCTCAGAAAGGGCTTGTGATTCCAATTCAATGACGGGCAATGCAGATTCGGAGGAGCGTGTAAGTATAAGCACGAATGTTCAGGGTGTGGGGGGGCTCATGCGTTTGCAAAATGCTTTAAAATGGGGCAGTTTGCAGCAGATTTGGTCTGGTGGTGGTGCTGACTGGTGGTGTATTTTACCTGCCCTCTGCTCCTTATCATTCAGTAGGAACCCAAGAGGTAAACAGGAGCAGTGATGGCGTGCCTGCGGTGCAGGGGACACCTCAGAGGGAACCCGACTTCAACGACATGGATATGGACGCAATATTCCTAGGGGACTCGTATAACGAGTTTGATGAGGAGTCTTGTGAGAGCAGAAGGGAGCCCGGACCAGAGACGGCGACCAGGTAGGAGACATGAGTGTTTTGGCACAACTGCTACAAATAATGTCACCTGGGGCCGCCAGGGGAGAGGGCAATAGGGAGAGGATGAGTCTGGAAGGGGTGAGGAGTTCAAGGGCCACAGTCAGCGGGAACAGGACGAGCACGGGGTGGTCTGGTGGGACCAGCCTTGACAATATGATGTTTCCACAGACAGGATCAGGACACGGTTGCGGGCAGGGCAGCCAGAGAGGCTGCGGAGTGGAAGCAGGCAGACAGCGGGGGAGGTCCCATTCTCCAAGTGATGTCAGTAGGAGGAGGGTGTCGCATGTCTCTCCGACATGGGGCAGGTTGGAGAGGTCACTCAGACATGGTGAAAATTGACACAGGGAGAGGTCAAGGACTAGAGTAAGGTCCGCAGGAAGACAAGGAGAAGAGGCTGGGAGACAGGACAGAAGGTCAACAGAGCCGACCAGCAGAGCGGAGATGGCAGGAAGGAGTACCCAGGGGAACGACGGCTCGGAACAACTCACTGCACCTAGCAACACAGGTGAGGTGTCTCGGGTGGCAGCAGGGACTTCTGTAACTGCTAATGATAATGTGAGGAATGTGACTGAAGGGGTGGGGGTGTTTTTGAAAGGCTTGAGGGAATTAGTGGCGCAGGTGGAGAAACAGTGTGGCACAGGGGTAGCCGGGGTATGGGGACAACAGGTAGGTCAAGGGGCAGCAGGGGGAGCGGCAACAGCCGTGGCAGGGGAAGCTATCAAGGTTGCGGAAGTGGTGATGAGTAGGCCATGTCTATGTACGATTGGGCCCCTGGACATACACTTGGCCCAGGACATCAAAGAGAAAATATGGAAGCAGGAGATTTTGGAGATATTTTCGATGCTACCATTGGAGGGCATTTTGCATCTTAGCAAGCGTAATGGCGGAAAAGTTCCGGGACAAGGATCCGCGCTGTTTTGTTACTTTGACAAAATATCGGCAGCATATCGGACCTAGGGTGGGATGGCATGGTGGTGTTATGACGAGCAGTTTCGCCAGAGGATAGCGGTGAGGCCGGACATGAAATGGGATGACTGTGACATGGGGATCTGGCTGGAAATGATGACACCACTATGCAGGGGGCAGTCCTTTCGCGGGCCAGAGGGGGCAGGTCCCGGGGGAAGTGGAGCATCGGCAGCAACAGCCCTCAGAAAGGGCTTGTGATTCCAATTCAATGACGGGCAATGCAGATTCGGAGGAGCATGTAAGTATAAGCACGAATGTTCAGGGTGTGGGGGGGCTCATGCGTTTGCAAAATGCTTTAAAATGGGGCAGTTTGCAGCAAAGCCGGGGGACATGGGTCCACAGGGCCTGGACTCCGGTGAGGGTAGAAAGGATGGTCCTGTGGCTAAAATGATACGCTAAGGGAAAAAGGAGAAGGATGGACGTGGAGCTGTTGCTTACGGGTTTCAGTTCAGGCTTTTGGATTCTGTTTTCTGGAGGGGGAGGATTTAGAACACATAGGAACTTAATTTCCAGAGATAGTTAGGAGCAAAAAGAAGTTGCTTTGGGCAGGATGGCGGGCCCATTCGCGAGCATGCCCTTGGACAATTTGAGTTTTAGTGCGACTAATCGGGAAATTGCAAGGGATCTGTGAGTCAGAATTTGAATGCAAGCTTTTTAGGTTGGCCTTTGTTATGGCCTTTTTTGGGGCCTTTAGAAAATCAGAGCTGGTGGGGACGAATAGGCAGGACAAAGGGGGGATTCAAAAGGCAGATGTGGCGGGAAGGGAAGGAGTGTTGTCAATTTGGTTGAGAAGGTCCAAGACGGACCAGGCAGGAAAGGGATGTCAGATATTATTGAAGGTAAGCAGTTGGCAGGAGTATGTGGGATCTTGATAAAGCCCTCCCGGGGTGAAACGCGTAGAATTTACTCCAGTGATTTTGTTTTTATTATTGGGACACTACGAGACTTTTATCATACTAATAGCTGCGATCCAGCCCCCTCTTGTGTACTAACGAAGTCAATTGCCACTTGAGGACCAGGGATCTGATCAGCGCCAATATTAGTTGTCCTATCTTGCTGCTAATACTGCTTGGGGTGCAGTTTTTAAAGAGCACATCCACCTTATTTAAGGTTCACAGGCATCTTGTAACATAAACCAGACTGTTACACCTATCATCAGATGTGCTGATACACTCATTCAGTACGTGGATCCATCTGGCCTATCAAAGAAAGGGTGTGTGGCCCAAACCGCCAATCATTACAGAAGTGGGCGGCTTGTTGTACAGCCGCGAAATACCCTGTCAAACACAGACGCCGAAGGAAGCACAAGGAATTAACAAACGGTAGAGCTGCCAGCTCCCACTACTCCGAGTTCAGTAAGGTACCTTACTAGTTATTAAACTGTGACTCTCTCACCCTACAGGAACTTTGTTCTATCAAACATACGTGTGATATATTCATTCATTTTGGAGCCAATATTTGTTTCTTGCTATTAGCACTCAAGGGAGACGTCCCTAGTGTATGTTTTAAATTTTATAACAGTCATTACCATTTGTTTTATTATTGTTTAGTATTAAATATATATATTTTTAATTCTAGTCAGATAGATTTATTTGCATTATCCGCACTTTAAACACATTAATCGATTTTATTCTTTTTACCTTTCTGACCGCTTTCACATTTTTGATCTTTTGCACACATTATATCCTTTGGCCTGCCTCATATTACTAGTTGAGGCTATTGTTTGACTTAAGTGTATTCTACACCACAGCACGGATTAGACCACAGAGTCTTATCATTTGCATTTTAGGGATCGACACCTAGTAACATATTCTCTATCTTAAGGAAGATATTATTAATTAACATTAGGATTTCCACATTTCTTATCCACCAACTACACAAGAGCACTTGAAATTTTAAGGTTAATTCACATTCACGTTATTTTTATGAATCAATAGTGGCATCAGACCACTGAAATTTTACCATATAGGTATCCATTTTTCATAAGGTAGTGTAATCCTAGCTATTTGTTTAGCGCCAGTTATTTTCTTCCTATTTCCAATATTTACTCTATATCGAACTACTAAGGAGGAGTAGTTTCTATAACGAGGCATTTAGGATTACAGTTAGCGCCACCCTCATTCTCACTACTCAGGAGTATGTGGGAGTCAGGCCTCAAATGGGAGGCCCACTTTTGATACATGAGGATGGGACCACATTGTCTCGTTTTCAATTTCAGGCGGTTTTTAAAAAAATGTGTGAGTTTGTTACGTTTGGAGCCTAGGGAATTTGGGACACATTCTTTCAGGATAGGGGTGGCTATGGAGGCTAAAGCCTTAGGAGTGGGGGTTGCAGGGATTAAGAGGATAGGGAGATAGGAGTCTAATAGTTATTTGTTTTATAGTAGGCCAGCCTTGGTATAATATTGACGTGGTTGTTGTTTCTGTTACACAGGTCCGGTGAATTGTTGGTTGATGGGCCATTCGTATGTTTATTGGGCGAGGAAGGCAGCGGCGGTTAAGGAGCAAGGGTTACAGCTGGGGTGGTCAGCTGAAGAAGTCTGCATTCGTTGGCTGGGTTTCAGAGGCATGAGGTGAGAGTGATAGAATATGCAAGACTGTACCACCCCTCAAAGGTGTTATTTCTTCATGTCGGGGGAATGATTTAGGTTTTAGATCACAAAAAGAGTTGGTGGATTCAATGAAGAGGGATATAGAGAGGTTGTTGGAACTTTTTCCCGGAATGGTGATTTTGTGGTCCGAGATTGAGCCTCGGCTAGCTTGGAGGGCGGCGTGGGACATTAAAAAACTAGATGCATCTCGAAGGAAAGTGAATAGGATGATGAGTGCTTTCGTCAAAAAACGAGGTGGGCTGTCTTTACAGCATGTGGAATTTGAAGGGGATTCTGGTAAATGTTTTTTCCTTCAAGATGGTGTCCATTTAAACGAGGTGGGGCTGCATTTATTCAATTTTAACATTAAAGACGGGGTTACAAAGGCCTTGGAGTTGGTTGGCGGGCACGGCGGTAAGGCCTTTGCCTGTGGCGGAGTGCTTGCCTGGTGGGATAGCAGTTATGGGTACCTCCTAGAAGGCCAGGGGAGAAGGGGATGGGAATGTGATGGAAAATTGAGTTAGGTGACTGCTATGGGTAAACTCTGTTTTTTGGGTTTGAGAATTTGATTGTTTATGAAATGTATTAAAGTTAATAAAAAGCTGCGGCCTTTGTACCCCAAGTATGGTGTTGTGTTTTTATTTTAGATAAGTTCCCAGTGGAAGGGTCAATGGAGCCCTGGAGGAGGAATATTCTTCGGAGGGGCATTTGACCCTAACCTGAGGACTAATAAGAGGTTGGAGGTGAGTCTGTGTGAGAAGATATGTAAGGAGGGGGGGGTGGCCAAAAAAGAGTGTCAATTCTCTTTACAAGGTCTGTGAAGGAAGCTCCCTCCCTCCCTCCCTGTAAGAGTAAGATGCCATGTTGATGCGGTTGGCGGAGTGCTTGCCTGGTGGGATAGCAGTTATGGGTACCTCCTGGAAGGCCAGGGGAGAAGGAGATGGGAATGTGATGGATAATGGAGTTAGGTGACTGCTATGGGCAAGCTCTGTTTTTTGGGTTTGAGAATTTGATTGTTTATGATATGTATTTAAGTTAATAAAAAGCTGCGGCCTTTGTACCCCAAGTATGGTGTTGTGTTTTTATTTTAGATAAGTTCCCAGTGGAAGGGTCAATGGAGCCCTGGAGGAGGAATATTCTTCGGAGGGGCATTTGACCCTAACCTGAGGACTAATAAGAGGTTGGAGGTGAGTCTGTGTGAGAAGATATGTAAGGAGGGGGGGGTGGCCAAAAAAGAGTGCCAATTATCTTTACAAGGTCCGTGAAGGAAGCTCCCTCCCTCCCTCCCTGTAAGAGTAAGATGCCATGTTGATGCGGTTGGCGGAGTGCTTGCCTGGTGGGATAGCAGTTATGGGTACCTCCTGGAAGGCCAGGGGAGAAGGAGATGGGACTGTGATGGATAATGGAGTTAGGTGACTGCTATGGGCAAGCTTTGTTTTTTGGGTTTGAGAATTTGATTGTTTATGATATGTATTTAAGTTAATAAAAAGCTGCGGCCTTTGTACCCCAAGCATGGTGTTGTGTTTTTATTTTAGATAAGTTCCCAGTGGAAGGGTCAAGGCACAGAAAAAAAATGAAACAGCACAAAAAATATAACTTCAATAAAATGAGTTTCAAACCAATCATTCATCTAAAAAAAAAAATATGTTGTATTTGTTCATGGGGTCATCTGGAATTTGTTTGTTATCAAAAAACTTTTGCCTCCTATTATTATTATAGGGAAAGTTTTCAGGGCAGTAAAGAAGCAGCTGGGCAGTTTAAAGAAAGTTAAATTAGTAGCTAGTATTGCTGTTACACACCAGAAACAGCACAAAAACATACATTAAAAAAATCTATCATCTCTGTCTGTCCGTCCGCCCGTCTGTCTACATTGGGCCAGGATTGGCTAAGAACAAAAGTAAAGTGTCTATACGTATTGGCTGGCAGCAGAATCAGTCAACTAAAGACATTGGTAAATCATAATTGAATAGTGTAAATTTGAACTTTCAAAGCCTTTCACACCTGCAGAAACCATTTCCCACCTTTAATGAAATGGATTTAACTGCGTGATTGTGTCAACAACATTTTTTATTTGCATTTATTTTTTCATTTTTCATTAAAGGGATCTCTTGCTTATAATTTTCAGACAAATGCAACAAATGGCACACATTTAGGGGCAGATTACAAGTGAGGCACAAACTTTTGCGGGAGGGTTTTCGTGATCGTTTGCGAGCAGGTTAAATTGCACTCATATTACAAGTTGAGCATAAATGCGATTGCATAAGAGCAATCACAATTTACGATAGAATGATGATTAATGATGTATTTTTAAAGAGATATATATATATATATATATATATATATATATATGTATATATCAATACCTATATATAAAATCATGTATATATATATATGTATATATATATATATATATATATATGTATATATATATATATATATATATATATATATATAGGTATAGATGTATATTGTACCAAAATACCATTTAGATATATATATGTATTTATGAATAAAAATAACTTATTCTGCTATGTGAATGACATTGGAATGTGAAATATTCATATTTTCATGTCAGGTTGTATGTGAATACGCCGTCAGAAGTGCGCATCTGAGAACATGTGATCAGGATAGCTCACAAGTCGGGGTTTTTTTCCACTTTTTTTCTCCATTGGCTTGTATGGTTTGCATGACAGTCTATTTGCGCTAGAAGTAAGCTGTTTGTGCTCATCAGGGTAATCTGAGAACGATAACTTTTTACTTTCAACTCGTAATACCAACACAACCTGACAAGCACAAAAAGTATACTTCTAGCACAATTAGCGCTCTAGCTGAAGCGCAAAATACCACTCCACTTGTAATTTAGCCCTTAGTAGGTTTTTACATACGTTCAAATCAAAATGCACATGTGCACACAACCCCGCACACATACACCCACACACCTTTATATTTGATGGTGCACTCATTTAATATCTATTTAGGTGACATATCATACTGAAATTGTCTGAAAAATTATTCTGGACTCTTTTGACCTTTTTTCCACAGAAGGTAAAAAGGATTATCAGTAGACTTCAGTTTAGATCCCATGGTATTTGCAGTATACAAAACACAACTGAGTGATATTTCTATCAGCTTGGTCTGTGTCAGTGTTTCCAAGCTCCGGTCCCTCGGGCTTTCTATACAAGTCACAATAGAATGCTCACTCTATGAAACAGGTTAATTAGCAGGTCAGACATTTGAATTGAACCACCTATGATAAAGGTGATATATTCTTAACTTGTTACTGGATCCTTAGGGCTGGAGCAGTAAAATACTGTTCTGGGTTATGAATGAAGAGGAATACTGTTTGTCTTATGCATTCAATCACTCCAGAAAAGGAACTCTTTTGTAGAATAATTATAGTTCCACCCTACAGTTAAATGGTCATAAAATACTTGACATAAAAAGATAAAACTCCTCACAGTGTTTAGGTCTTTATAATACCATTATTAATACTAAACAAATGTTGGAGAGGTAGCTAATACAGTTAAAAAATAGTCAAACATATAATAATGAAGCTGCTCTCTTCACTTATGCAAATAGAGCTATATTATATTACTGCTTCTGGGCCTTTTTTTTACTCCATATTAAGCATAATTGTATTATTATTATTATTATTATTATTATTAAATGTATTATCTAGTATTTGCAAAATATCCCAAGCAGTACAATGCAATTAGACTTAAAAGGACTGTCAACACCAAAATTGTTATTGTTTAAAAAGATAGATAATGCCTTTACTACCCATTCCCCAGCATTGCACAACAAACATTTACCTAGATCACAAGTTTTGCTCTACAAAAAATGGCCATTTCATCGTAAAAAATGTAACGCAGCCATTACGAGTCTTGTCTGTATAGCTGTACCGCAAGCATTTTAGCACAACTCCAATCCCTTTAAAAAAAATATGTTTTTGCGTGGGATTTCCATAGCGCCGGTATTACAGGTTTTGCGGTGAGGCTAAAATGCTTGACACAATCCGTTCCGCTATCTGAGAGCAGTAGTTATGAGTTTTGCGCAGCAAAACTGTTACACAAAACTCATAACTAAAATGTTACAAAGTACACTAATACCCATAAACTACCTATTAACCCCTATTCCGCCGCCCTCCCGCATCGCAAACACTAATATAACTTATTAACCCCTATTCTACAAATTCCACGACATCACCACCACTAAATAAAGTTATTAACCCCTAAAACCTCTGGCCTCCCACATCACTGCCACTAAATAAACCTATTAACCCCTGAATCGCCAGCCCCCCACATCGCAAAAAACTAAAAGGGACATTCTACACTTACAACAACCTTAGTCCATCCATTAGATTATGTTCTGATTATTATTACTCACCCCTGCAACCATATTCAGTCTTCTACACATCCCGAGTTATGCTCCATGACAAGTTATATTCCGACGGTTAGAAATGGCCGCTCCGCACCGCCCACCCAATACATCACCCACTCTCTTATTTTTGACTGTCCAATCAAAAATTGTTCACCGATTAAAATACCGTATCGCGCATTCATTGCTTTGCGCATGCGCAAAGTCACTGGGAACCAAGTATCCGGAACCAAAGTTTAGCTCTATGATTCTTCCGCATTCAATTATCACAAGTACCAGTTATTATGTCATTTAAGTATTTTTACAGTCTGCGATCTCACAAGATTTGGAGATAATATTAAAAGAAAATGCTTGTACAAACTTTTATCCACATTACCTACAAACTATTTTTTTGGATTTTTTGTAATAACATTCGCTTGTTAAACTTTCTTCAATCGGCTAATGTTAATATTGTGCCTACTAACTTTTATTTATCTATATGTCTGCAACGATTTGTATGCATATTTATTCCTCCTATACAAAAAATGGATAAATCAATATTCATCATTCATAGTAATTGTGTGATATCGTATAAAATGTGCAATGATGTTGTATTTAACATAACATATAGCACAATAGTTTATAACATCTCATATTGTAACATCAATGTTAAAACTATTTTTATAACAGTTAGCATTGATAAAAGTAATCTGTAAAAAATTATTCTGTAAATGAACTGCAGTTTCAATTTATCAGCATTTGTTCAAAGTATTAAAAAGCTTTCTTTTAAAATCAATTAATGACTATATCAACATATAAATACAAACAACATAGAAAGACATGTAGACAGACAAAATGATGAATATCTAGCTAGCTAAAAAGAAATAAAAAACGATGTATAGCTAGTTACACATACATTTAAAATAAAGTATAGACATATATCTATACAGACAGACAAATTCGTGATTAGCTATGTAGACAAAGAGACAGACAAAGTGATGGATACATAGCTAGACATACAGATAGATCAATCAATAGTTTATAGATAGATAGGCAAACAAACATTATGGATAGATAGCTATATATACAGGCAAAGTGATGGATAGCTAGCTAGACAGACCTTTTGTCAAATTGATGTATATATAGCTATCTACATAGTCCTACGCACAAACTTTTTATAACCATTCAATGCTCACTACGATGTAAATCCATGGTCTTGATACTAATGTTCTCTTTGGATCACACATGTACTTGTGATCTCTCTTTTTTTTAAAAAAAACAAAAAACTTCTAGGTCTTATAAATGACGACCTAGAAGGGCTTATCAATGTATCATATTAATCGACCATTGCAAATTTTTAAAATTGTTTTTTAAAAATGTTCATAATATGATGAAGGTACTCAATAACAAAGTATATTGCAAAGTCAAAACATGCATAGCTTGTATAAATGACCATTCTGAAATATCGAAAATTAAAGGGATCATAAATTTCAATACATTATAATTATTTTGCACATCTATGTATGTTTGATGTTTTATAAAATTATGAAAATTAATTTATTATTAACATATATATATATATATATATATATATATATATATACACACACACATACACAATAATGGTATTGATATATCTAAAGTTATATATGTAAAAAAAAAAATATATATATATACAGGGAGTGCAGAATTATTAGGCAAATGAGTATTTTGACCACATCATCCTCTTTATGCATGTTGTCTTACTCCAAGCTGTATAGGCTCGAAAGCCTACTACCAATTAAGCATATTAGGTGATGTGTATCTCTGTAATGAGAAGGGGTGTGGTCTAATGACATCAACACCCTATATCAGGTGTGCATAATTATTAGGCAACTTCCTTTCCTTTGGCAAAATGGGTCAAAAGAAGGACTTGACAGGCTCAGAAAAGTCAAAAATAGTGAGATATCTTGCAGAGGGATGCAGCACTCTTAAAATTGCAAAGCTTCATCAAACAATCAAGCGTTTCATTCAAAATAGTCAACAGGGTCGCAAGAAGCGTATGGAAAAACCAAGGCGCAAAATAACTGCCCATGAACTGAGAAAAGTCAAGCGTGCAGCTGCCAAGATGCCACTTGCCACCAGTTTGGCCATATTTCAGAGCTGCAACATCACTGGAGTGCCCAAAAGCACAAGGTGTGCAATACTCAGAGACATGGCCAAGGTAAGAAAGGCTGAAAGACGACCACCACTGAACAAGACACACAAGCTGAAACGTCAAGACTGGGCCAAGAAATATCTCAAGACTGATTTTTCTAAGGTTTTATGGACTGATGAAATGAGAGTGAATCTTGATGGGCCAGATGGATGGGCTCGTGGCTGGATTGGTAAAGGGCAGAGAGCTCCAGTCCGACTCAGACGCCAGCAAGGTGGAGGTGGAGTACTGGTTTGGGCTGGTATCATCAAAGATGAGCTTGTGGGGCCTTTTCGGGTTGAGGATGGAGTCAAGCTCAACTCCCAGTCCCACTGCCAGTTTCTGGAAGACACCTTCTTCAAGCAGTGGTACAGGAAGAAGTCAGCATCCTTCAAGAAAAACATGATTTTCATGCAGGACAATGCTCCATCACACGCGTCCAAGTACTCCACAGCGTGGCTGGCAAGAAAGGGTATAAAAGAAGAAAATCTAATGACATGGCCTCCTTGTTCACCTGATCTGAACCCCATTGAGAACCTGTGGTCCATCATCAAATGTGAGATTTACAAGGAGGGAAAACAGTACACCTCTCTGAACAGTGTCTGGGAGGCTGTGGTTGCTGCTGCACGCAATGTTGATGGTGAACAGATCAAAACACTGACAGAATCCATGGATGGCAGGCTTTTGAGTGTCCTTGCAAAGAAAGGTGGCTATATTGGTCGCTGATTTGTTTTTGTTTTGTTTTTGAATGTCAGAAATGTATATTTGTGAATGTTGAGATGTTATATTGGTTTCACTGGTAAAAATAAATAATTGAAATGGGTATATATTTGTTTTTTGTTAAGTTGCCTAATAATTATGCACAGTAATAGTCACCTGCACACACAGATATCCCCTTAAAATAGCTAAAACTAAAAACAAACTAAAAACTACTTCCAAAAATATTCAGCTTTGATATTAATGAGTTTTTTTGGGTTCATTGAGAACATGGTTGTTGTTCAATAATAAAATTAATCCTCAAAAATACAACTTGCCTAATAATTCTGCACTCCCTGTATATATATATATATATATATATATATATTTATTTATGCAATATGATTTTAGATATAAAATTAAAAAAAAAGGTATAATGATTGCCTTTGTACAGTAAAATCCTCCTCTGTCACAGAGTATTACAACTTTTAATTTATGATGACTTCAGCTAAATAATAAACACAGATCAAGCCAAACAGAAGTGTAAGCAACATGTGTAATAAAATATGTTATAGATAATCTTAATAACATTGGTGATAACACAGCAGGAACGTTTACAGTTTTCTAAATATTTTATTTTATGAAGTTTTACTGACCATTACTAGAGGATCTCAATATCCCTCAAACCACACTGTGCACCATGAAGTCCCTAAGTCAGCAGCATTTTTAAAAGAATAGAATATGTTTACTTCACAGGTAAAAATTATTTTCCGCTTGTATACTAGATGCTTTAATTTCTCATTCAATAATCAAGCTTTAAGGGACATTCAGGTCCCAAAAAGATTTTAATGATTGAAATAGGGCATGTAATTTACTTCACAATTTACTTTTAAAAACTATTTTGCTTTATTCTGTCAGTATTCTTAGTTGAACGCTAAACCTAGGATTTTCTTATGCCAATTTCTTATCCCTTGAAGACTGCCTCTAATCTGAATGCTTTTTGACCGCTATAGGGCATTAGTTCATGTGTTTCATCTAGATAACATTGAGCTAATGCTTGTGAAGTAAACTCGGAGTGAGCTCTGATTCTCTAAAATGCAAGCCTGTCAAAAGAAATAAGATAAGGGGGCAGTCTGTTGAGGCATAGATAAAAGGTAATTACAGGGGTAAAACGTGTAATATTATAACTGTGTTGGTTATGCAAACTTGTTGAATGTGTAATAAAGGGATTATATTTATTTTTAAACAACAAAAATTGTTGTGTTGACTGTCCCTTTAAAAAAAAAAAATGGAAACTAAAACGGTCCCGTTTATATGCATCACATTACAGCTTCTTCAATCGAGATAGCCAGAGACCATTTTTTTATATTATTAAATAATTAAAGGGACAATCTAGTCCAAAATAAACTTTTATTATTCAGATAGAGAATATAATTGTTAGAAATTATCAAAATTACTTTTACCACCAATTTTGCTTTCTTCTCTTGGTATTCTTAGTTGAAAGCTAAACCTAGGAGGTTCATATGCTAATTTATAAGCCCTTGAAGTGCGCCTCTTCTCTCAGGGCATTTTGAAAGTTTTTCACCACTAGAGGATTGTAGTTCATGTGTGTTATATAGATAACACTGTGCTCATGCATGTGAAGTTCCAGTGAGCCAGTTTTGATTGGCTAAAATGGATGTCTGTCAAAAGAACTGAAATAAGGAGGCAGATTGCAGAGGCTTACATACAGGATAATCACTGAGCTAAAAAGTGTATTTATATAACTGTGTTGGTTATGCAAAAATAGGGATTGTTTAATAAAGGGATTATCTAGCTTTTTAAACAATAAAAATTCTGGTGTAGACTGTACCTTTAATTGGATTGAAATTAAATGCTCGATTTGAATCCATAATTTTACATTTGTGGTTTATTGTCTATATAAAGGGGCAGTGTACCCCTTAGTCTTCTGAAATCCATACCTTAGATTAACATTAAAATAGTATCCTGCACCTTTTCTATATCATGTATTATTAACGTTAAAACATGACATTTTAAATAAATATTTGTTATGGCAATTTTTAAAATGGATGACTACACCCAATGATGACATCACAATCTTGTCTGCATATTAATTATGATCACAAAAGTATCACTATTTTGATTAAACTGTCAATGCTATTCAGCAGAGTGCATCGAGGCAGACCAGATCATGATTTGATCAATATCTGTAGCTTTGCAGTCATTTCAAAATGGCCTTAAAAAAAACACATTGATAAATAACTGTTTTTAACCTTCGTGATGCATGACATATAAAAGTTATCTGATACTATTGTGAGATTATTCAAAGGTAAGTCTCTAAGACCTAGATTTGGAGTTTGGCGTTAGCCGTGAAAACCAGCGTTAGAGGCTCCTAACGCTGGTTTTAGGCTACCGCCGGTATTTGGAGTCACTCAAAATAGGGTCTAACGCTCACTTTTCATCCGCAACTTTTCCATACCGCAGATCCCCTTACGTCAATTGCGTATCCTATCTTTTCAATGGGATCTTTCTAACTCCGGTATTTAGAGTCGTTTCTGAAGTGAGCGTTAGACATCTAACGACAAAAGACACTCTAGATCAATCCTTGGATTGAAAAAATTGTGCACCTGAATAGCACTCTTACCCCAATCTGGAGCGGCAAGATTTGGACAAAGGCTGAGTAACTATAGAGTGGGAGTGCTGAAAAGTATTAAAATATAACTTTTATTTGAAAATTTAAAATAAAAAACCAAAAATACACAAACATACATCTACATATATACAATGTTAAAAAATACAGGGTTTGGTCGGATTTATCTTAATCCAATGTATTCTATTTTAGATAAAGTAGTGATATCTTAGGTTTTGAAATGATTATTTCAGAGTCAGTTTTTCATTTAAAGTTAGTATAGGTCTGATATAGCGTATGTAATGCGTGGTATTTATACACCTTATACCACTGTACCGATGATTCTGTTATTTCTTGTCTATTGTGCTTAAGTTACAGTCAGTATTGTCTTGCGTGGTAATACGTGGTTATGTGTGGTATTATATGACCCTATATCACTGTATTGAGGACTTTATTGTTCCTGGTATATTGATCTTAAGTTATAGTCGGTCTTGTCTTCCTAAGTTCTTTGTTGAACATACATAAAGTAGTACAATTTTGTAGAGACTAGTTTAAACGTGATATGCGGCGGAGTCTAATTTGTCTTATTATAAATATTGATGTTTTGGACTTTGCACATTAGATATCACTGTTGTTACCAGAATGATTTTTCAAATATGAAATGGGTGATGTTCTGTATTTAAAGCTTTGCTTACAGTAGTCAGCTGATTCTTTTGCTAACAGCTACTATCTTGATATAATATAAGTTATGCCTGATATATTCTCTGGCTGTTAGATTGAACTGTGGTAGCTGCTATCTAAGTATGCTAGTCCCAGTTACTCAGCATATTATTGGATTGTCATACTACGTTCTCAAACGCTTTGAAAAGCATATATGTATATGGTTTCTTAAGCTCTTTGCTATTGGTTTTGCTTAGTATCTAGAGCTTATCTAAAGTCTCTTACCATATATTTAGTAAAATGTTCTTTAATGTTTGACAGTGTGTATAGAGAAGTTAGAGTGGATTGCTGAGACTTAGCTGGATAGAATTGACTGTTTCTATCAAATCAATTATTTTTATCTTTCTTATGATTTTGCTAGTTCACAGTAGCAATGTGCTTTGACAAACTTTTTGTTATTTAGTTCATCAGTTATATGGCAAACTATTGTTAAGCTGCTTATATAAATGTGCCAGTAATATCACTTTAATTATTCAAACTACATAGATTGCCTTTGCTAATATATTGTGGTCAACATTGAATTTACTTAAAAATGGATATTCTCAATATCAAATGATCCAAAATGGATCCGGTATTACTACTGGTTTTAGCGTTTTTTCTACTAGGTTCTATTATCACGTATATTTGTTGTGATAAATATTAGATATATATAATCGCAGACAACTTTTGAAGGCAGTAATGCAAGTATTAGCACTATAACTTTGAGTTGGATTGTATCCTGTCTTATATCACCGCTGCTTAATTTAGCGTTAGAGAGGGTACGCTCTTACATTGTAGCACAATATAGCTAATAGTGTCAAATTTCTTTGCTATATCATCTTTCACTCAGTTGTTCTAACTTAATATAGATGCGGCTTACAGCTTGGCGTTTTTCGTATTTTTCAAAAGTTAAGTATTGGGGTATTATATTTCATTCCCCCCTTCCTCTTACTAGTATGCTTTTTACAACGCCTTACTTAAAATTGCCGGTTAAGAGTAGTGTCTGATATACGGTATTAAATCAAATCCTATTTCTGGGATTGTTAGCTCAATTCTGAGGTACCACTACTTGTATTTTTAAATTATAGACCAAACATCCTGCTATTTAAAAAATGTTAGGACGCATTCATAGCAAACATTTCCCTAACATGTTTCGCCACTAACGTGGCTTTTTCAAAGGGTACGGCGCGGCCAAAATTGTGTCTTTTTATTGGCTCGCACTCCTTCTCCTATTGGTAGTTGTTTTGACGAATCCAGAGGTTCGTTACAGGGAGCAAATCACTCGCTGCTAGATGTTTTGTACTTATGTAAAGCGAAGTGTTATTGGGAAGGACTGTTTTCTCATTCTAGCCTTACGTATGCTTAGAGATTCTATGAATCAGAGTTAATATGCAGATTAAGAGTGCAAGTAAAACTGTTATTGTACTGTTGTGTTCTTTATTAAACGGTATGGCATATTCTTAAAATTTAAGCCCAGAGTTTGTCTTTTTATTATGGACTTTTTACGCTTCCCGTATGTTATTTTGTACTAACAAATAGTTCTCCAATATACTTTGAATGTCCTGTTACTGTACAGCCTTTCTCTAAAGGGCTGGGATGATAGTAAATATTATTTTTGACTTATAGTTAGTATTTGTCTGATGGTGGGAATGAAATGTTTCATTAAAATTACAAATATTAATAAAGATCAATTGGGCCATCTTTATTCTTGTCCTCTTAGTTTGAATATTTCATATATTTTTTTCTCTTTTTCCCACTAACCAATTCCCAAATGTTGATGTTTGTAGATACCTTTATTTATAGTA
This sequence comes from Bombina bombina, assembly GCF_027579735.1. Lineage (NCBI taxonomy): Eukaryota > Metazoa > Chordata > Amphibia > Anura > Bombinatoridae > Bombina > Bombina bombina. Next base: position 650,000,276 of record NC_069500.1, on the reverse strand, counting down.
ATTTTAATTGTTATCTTGGATAATTAATTCTCAGACGATGATGTGCTGAGTTGGGACAATAGGGGAGAAAATGTACTTTTGCAAAAACTTTTGAACATTTGTTCATAACCTGGATCATTTTTGAGGTTTTGCACCATTAATTATAAATATAGTACATTTTGGAGCATGGAAATGCTAGGGCTAAATTACTGTATAGATCCTAACGGTTTATGTATTGCATAGATAGTAGGTGCCTGTTCTTGAGATAGTGTTGGTGAAAAAAGGTGCTTCGACGGTGACTAAGTGCTTTTGTTTGGAAAAGTGTTAATAAGTGACGTGAGAATTAAGATGATAATAATGATGTTATATGAACGCTATGGTAAAAAATAATAATACATGGGAATTCTTGTAGGATTAATTATGTGGTAGCCTGCTGACTTACAGCTTATACCTGGCTATATGATTATAATAGTTTAGATCTATGGTCTTCTGTACGTGTCTGTTGAAGTTAGAAATTATTGGCTCTTATTTTTGTTGTATAGGAACATTACATGGATATACGAGTACTGCATATTTAAATGTTAAGTTATTGGTGTTCAAATGTGATTGTGTCGTGATCTCTCTTTAAGTGGATGGTGGCACTGAAATAAACAAAATATTGTATCTCTGTACTTCATAATTCTTGTGAAGTGATAGATTGTCTAAGTATTAGGGTAGAATAAAAATGTGAAAATCATATTGATTGTGATCTTATGTGAATTCCTAAATTCAAGGGGAGTGTTGAATTAAAGCGAGGGAGTGTTGGGTTAAAATTATGATGTGTAATAGCAAGGTGAGTGACAGTTAATCTGGTCTTTTAATAATAGTGAATGTGTGGCAATTGTGCCAATTGTGATGGGTATGGTTGATAAAAATTTTTTATCGATTCCTCAAATGCTCAAAAGAGTTCTATTTTAATTCTTATTCTATTAGTCCCTTGGTTTTATCATCTTATTCATATTCACAAATATGAGAAATAATTATTGTGCTCATTTAAGCCATTGGGTTGTATGGAGTTGAGTAGATAAATCCATCTACTTTCGTGCTGAAGTAAGCTTGTTTCTTTATCTCCTCCTCTGATTCCGAAGTTGACTTTCTGTATACCACAACATTTTAACCCTTCAGATTTGCCTTGATGAAATTTGTAGAAGTGATGGGCTACTGATGAGATAGTCTTCTTGTTTTTTAAGTCTTTAGCTGCATTTTTAATATTGCGTACATGTTCCTGTAGCCTCGTGCGTAATTTACGTGTCGTCATTCCTACGTAGATTTTCGAACATTGACATTGTAGGACATAAATTACGCCGGTAGTGTTGCAATTAATAAAGGATTTGATTGGATGTTTTTTATCAAATCTGTCTGTAATTGTTGTTGTTTTTTTCAAGTATTGACAGCTTATGCAGTTCCCACATGGGTAGGAACCAGCCTGTATACTGTTAATGGTCTTTTTCTTTTTACTGGTATAGTGGCTAGGGCTTACTAAGTCCTTCAGATTCTTTGTACGTCGATAACTGACATCTACTTTGGGTCCTATGAACTGACCCAAAACATTGTCAGATTGCAAGATATGCCAGTGTTTATTGATTATTTGGATTACATCCTTGCTTTGTGCATTGTAAATTAATATTAATCTGGTTTTGTTATCTTTCGTACGAGTCTTGGGTTTCAATAAATTCTCTCGGTTAGTTTTTCTTGCCTTGTTTTTTGCTTTTTTGATTAGGGATTTACTGCACCCCCTCTGGCTAAGACGATCTGTTGTTTCCTGTGCTCTGACTTCATATAGATCTGGTTCTGAACAGTTTCTTTTCACCCTTAGGAATTCTCCAGTGGGGAGGGATTTAATCGTGCTTGGTGCGTGTGCACTTGTATTGAATAAGATGGTATTGGTAGCTGTTTTCTTTCTGTACAAGTCTGTCCCCAGCATGTCATTACTTTTTTTGAAAATTCTCAAATCCAAAAATGAGATTTCCGTTTGGCTGGATTCATATGTTAACTTGATGTTCAGAGGGTTTTGGTTCAGAATCTTTAGGAACATGTCTAGTTTTTGTTTGGGTCCTTCCCAGATTAACAGGATGTCATCTATGTATCTTAGCCAGAGGGGGATGTGTTGAGTGAACTCATCATTTTCATGAATGAAGACAGTGTTGTGCTCCCACCAACCTAAGAATAGGTTGGCGTAGGTGGGTGCACAAGCTGTCCCCATCGCTGTCCCCCTTGTTTGTAGATAGAATTGGTTGTTGAAAACAAAATAGTTCTTTTTGAGTACAAATTCAAGCAATTTCATCACGAAATTATTGTGACTTTCATCCTCTTCTGTTCCCAAATTCAAATAATATTGTACTGCTTCCAGCCCTAGTTCATGTTTAATGCTGGTGTAGAGGGCTTCAACATCTGCGGTGACAAGCCAAGATGTGGGTCCCAGTTGGATGTCTTGTAAGTGCTGAAGTGTCTCCATTGTATCTTTTATGTACGAAGGAATTTCTGTAAGGAATTCCCTTAGTCGTTGGTCAATATATTTGCTTGCTTTCTCAGTTAAATTTTCATTGCCCGATACTATGGGGTGGCCTGGTGGGTGCTTCGCATTCTTATGCACCTTGGGGATTAGGTAAAAGGTGGCCACTTTCGGATGGTTTACAGTCAGAAATTTTCTCTCTTTTTCATTAATAATGTTGTTCAATTTGGCTTGAGTGATGAGATCTTTATATTGTGTAAGAAATTGTTCTGTTGGATTACTCCACAATTTTTTGTAGCATGTTTCATTTGTTAACTGTATGTTAACTTCTTTTAAATACATCTCTGTAGGCCATAAGACAATATTGCCACCTTTGTCCGCCTGGCGGACTATTACATCTTCCCAATTTTGAATTTCTGCTAGTGCACGTTTCTCTCCTTTAGTTAAATTAGATAGAGGTGATTTCACTTGTAAGTTGGATATTTCCTTGCAGACGATGTTGTTAAAAATTTGAATGCTAGGGCTTGTGGAGGATTTGGGTATATACTTGGATTTATTGGTTAGGTTATTTCTCCAATTTGTATTGTCCTGAGTTTCATTTTCTTTTAGTAAATCTTCCAAATCTTGTAATAATGTTAGATCTTCTATAGTCCATTCTAAGTCTGATTCTTTCTGATTTTTGGCATCTGCGTATTGTTTGCGTAATAATAATTTTCTTAGGTATAATTGTATATCCTTTATATTCTCAAACTTGTCAAGTGAAGTACTAGGGCAGAATGATAGGCCTTTAGTGAGCAAGGATAGATGGTCTTCTGACAACATTTTTTTGGATAGATTTAACACTTTCGTTGTTTCATTTTGATTTTGGAAAAGGGACTGGGGCTCCTTTTGTAAGGCTTGTTGCTGTGTCTGGTCTCTCTGATGTTTCTGGTTCTTGTTACTTTTTTGTTTGCCCCCCCTACCTCTTCTGGTGGGTCTGGGTTTATGTTGGTACCTTCCTCTAAAAAACCTTTCCTTTTTCTATTTTCAGATTGTGCTGGGGCAGATATGGTAGATCTCTCAGGGGTTCTTTCGTCTATGGGGTTATCTGATTCTTCTCCCTCTGTTTCTGTGTCACTTTGTATAATTGTCACTCTTTGCCGGTTTGTAGAGGTATTTGAATTGAATTTTCTTTTCCATCTGTATACCCTGTTGTTTTGGAAATCTTCAACATCTCTGTTTAGTTTCCCCATTTTGGTTTGTTTAATTTCTGCCTCATATCTGTCGAGTTCTTTTTGGTATTTTTTATAGGAGGTTTCAAAATCTTTAAGTGTCTCAAATTGTTTTAGTTGTTCATTTTGGGATTTTATCAGTTCCTCTAATCTGTCAAATTCTGCAGTGTCGTGTTTGATGAGGATGTTCATGAGTTTATTAGAGCACTCAGACAGAGCTTCTTCCCATTCTATAGTTAATTCTTTTTGCTTGAACTCAAATGCGGGGAAGAGCTGTATTCTGAGTCCTCTAGGGATCAGTTTTCGTTCTATATACTTATCAAAGAAATGGTGATTCCACCAAACTTTGTCTTGTTTGTAAAGATTTTTGTGGAGTTCACGTAGCAGTTGATCCAATCTATCTGATGTTGGTTCTGTATTTTGTGACTGTGTTTCACTGAAAACCTCTTGGAAATCTGTTAAACGTTTATTATTTCTAGTTATCCTGTCCTGTTCCAATTTATTTGCCATTTTAATTGATATATAGTATTCACAAGTGCGTGCTCTATTAGTGTGACCTAGTTTACTAGGTAAGCGATTCAACAAAGAAAGAAAAAAGTACTAATGGCACTGCTGAGGGTAAAAGGTTGGGGTAGCCTATAAATCTCTAGAATTAGAGATAGATTCTATGTACATTTGTATCTGTAAATCTAGTTTAATTACCGAATGGCTGAGGTGCTGTGCACTTGTATACTGAGACACTCTAGATCAATCCTTGGATTGAAAAAATTGTGCACCTGAATAGCACTCTTACCCCAATCTGGAGCGGCAAGATTTGGACAAAGGCTGAGTAACTATAGAGTGGGAGTGCTGAAAAGTATTAAAATATAACTTTTATTTGAAAATTTAAAATAAAAAACCAAAAATACACACACATACATCTACATATATACAATGTTAAAAAATACAGGGTTTGGTCGGATTTATCTTAATCCAATGTATTCTATTTTAGATAAAGTAGTGATATCTTAGGTTTTGAAATGATTATTTCAGAGTCAGTTTTTCATTTAAAGTTAGTATAGGTCTGATATAGCGTATGTAATGCGTGGTATTTATACACCTTATACCACTGTACCGATGATTCTGTTATTTCTTGTCTATTGTGCTTAAGTTACAGTCAGTATTGTCTTGCGTGGTAATACGTGGTTATGTGTGGTATTATATGACCCTATATCACTGTATTGAGGACTCTATTGTTCCTGGTATATTGATCTTAAGTTATAGTCGGTCTTGTCTTCCTAAGTTCTTTGTTGAACATACATAAAGTAGTACAATTTTGTAGAGACTAGTTTAAACGTGATATGCGGCGGAGTCTAATTTGTCTTATTATAAATATTGATGTTTTGGACTTTGCACATTAGATATCACTGTTGTTACCAGAATGATTTTTCAAATATGAAATGGGTGATGTTCTGTATTTAAAGCTTTGCTTACAGTAGTCAGCTGATTCTTTTGCTAACAGCTACTATCTTGATATAATATAAGTTATGCCTGATATATTCTCTGGCTGTTAGATTGAACTGTGGTAGCTGCTATCTAACGGCTAGATTTAGAGTTCGGCGGTAAAAGGGCTGTTAACGCTCCGCGGGTTTTTTTCTGGCCGCACCATAAATTTAACTCTGGTATCGAGAGTTCAAACAAATGCTGCGTTAGGCTCCAAAAAAGGAGCGTAGAGCATTTTTACCGCAAATGCAACTCTCGATACCAGAGTTGCTTACGGACGCGGCCGGCATCAAAAACGTGCTCGTGCACGATTCTCCCATAGGAAACAATGGGGCTGTTTGAGCTGAAAAAAAACCTAACACCTGCAAAAAAGCAGCGTTCAGCTCCTAACGCAGCCCCATTGTTTCCTATGGGGAAACACCTCCTAAGTCTGCACCTAACACCCTAACATGTACCCCGAGTCTAAACACCCCTAACCTTACACTTATTAACCCCTAATCTCCCGCCCCCGCTATCGCTGACCCCTGCATTACACTTTTAACCCCTAATCTGCCGCTCCGTAAACCGCCGCCACCTACGTTATCCCTATGTACCCCTAATCTGCTGCCCTAACATCGCCGACCCCTATGTTATATTTATTAACCCCTAATCTGCCCCCCACAACGTCGCCGACACCTACCTACACTTATTAACCCCTAATCTGCCGAGCGGACCTGAGCGCTACTATAATAAAGTTATTAACCCCTAATCCGCCTCACTAACCCTATCATAAATAGTATTAACCCCTAATCTGCCCTCCCTAACATCGCCGACACCTACCTTCAATTATTAACCCCTAATCTTCCGACCGGAGCTCACCGCTATTCTAATAAATGTATTAACCCCTAAAGCTAAGTCTAACCCTAACACTAACACCCCCCTAAGTTAAATATAATTTTTATCTAACGAAATAAATTAACTCTTATTAAATAAATAATTCCTATTTAAAGCTAAATACTTACCTGTAAAATAAATCCTAATATAGCTACAATATAAATTATAATTATATTATACCTATTTTAGGATTAATATTTATTTTACAGGCAACTTTGTAATTATTTTAACCAGGTACAATAGCTATTAAATAGTTAAGAACTATTTAATAGTTACCTAGTTAAAATAATTACAAATTTACCTGTAAAATAAATCCTAACCTAAGATATAATTAAACCTAACACTACCCTATCAATAAAATAATTAAATAAACTACCTACAATTACCTACAATTAACCTAACAATACACTATCAATAAATTAATTAAACACAATTGCTACAAATAAATAAAATTAAATAAACTATCTAAAGTACAAAAAATAAAAAAGAACTAAGTTACAGAAAATAATAAAATATTTACAAACATAAGAAAAATATTACAACAATTTTAAACTAATTACACCTACTCTAAGCCCCCTAATAAAATAACAAAGCCCCCCAAAATAAAAAATTCCCTACCCTATTCTAAAATACAAATATTACAAGCTCTTTTACCTTACCAGCCCTGAACAGGGCCCTTTGCGGGGCATGCCCCAAGAATTTCAGCTCTTTTGCCTGTAAAAAAAAACATACTATACCCCCCCCCCAACATTACAACCCACCACCCACATACCCCTAATCTAACCCAAACCCCCCTTAAATAAACCTAACACTACCCCCCTGATGATCTTCCTACCTTGTCTTCACCATGCCAGGTTCACCGATCCGTCCTGGCTCCAAGATCTTCATCCAAGCCAAGCGGGGGCTAGACATCCACTGAAGAAGTCCAGAAGAGGGTCCAAAGTCTTCCTCCTATCCGGCAAGAAGAGGACATCCGGACCGGCAAACATCTTCTCCAAGCGGCATCTTCTATCTTCTTCCATCCGATGACGACCGGCTCCATCTTGAAGACCTCCAGCGCGGATCCATCCTCTTCTTCCGACGACTAGACGACGAATGACGGTTCCTTTAAGGGACGTCATCCAAGATGGCGTCCCTCGAATTCCGATTGGCTGATAGGATTCTATCAGCCAATCGGAATTAAGGTAGGAATTTTCTGATTGGCTGATGGAATCAGCCAATCAGAATATAGTTCAATCCGATTGGCTGATCCAATCAGCCAATCAGATTGAGCTCGCATTCTATTGGCTGTTCCGATCAGCCAATAGAATGCGAGCTCAATCTGATTGGCTGATTGGATCAGCCAATCGGATTGAACTTGATTCTGATTGGCTGATTCCATCAGCCAATCAGAAAATTCCTACCTTAATTCCGATTGGCTGATAGAATCCTATCAGCCAATCGGAATTCGAGGGACGCCATCTTGGATGACGTCCCTTAAAGGAACCGTCATTCGTCGTCTAGTCGTCGGAAGAAGAGGATGGATCCGCGCTGGAGGTCTTCAAGATGGAGCCGGTCGTCATCGGATGGAAGAAGATAGAAGATGCCGCTTGGAGAAGATGTTTGCCGGTCCGGATGTCCTCTTCTTGCCGGATAGGAGGAAGACTTTGGACCCTCTTCTGGACTTCTTCAGTGGATGTCTAGCCCCCGCTTGGCTTGGATGAAGATCTTGGAGCCAGGACGGATCGGTGAACCTGGCATGGTGAAGACAAGGTAGGAAGATCATCAGGGGGGTAGTGTTAGGTTTATTTAAGGGGGGTTTGGGTTAGATTAGGGGTATGTGGGTGGTGGGTTGTAATGTTGGGGGGGGGGTATAGTATGTTTTTTTTTACAGGCAAAAGAGCTGAAATTCTTGGGGCATGCCCCGCAAAGGGCCCTGTTCAGGGCTGGTAAGGTAAAAGAGCTTGTAATATTTGTATTTTAGAATAGGGTAGGGAATTTTTTATTTTGGGGGGCTTTGTTATTTTATTAGGGGGCTTAGAGTAGGTGTAATTAGTTTAAAATTGTTGTAATATTTTTCTTATGTTTGTAAATATTTTATTATTTTCTGTAACTTAGTTCTTTTTTATTTTTTGTACTTTAGATAGTTTATTTAATTTTATTTATTTGTAGCAATTGTGTTTAATTAATGTATTGATAGTGTAGTGTTAGGTTAATTGTAGGTAATTGTAGGTAGTTTATTTAATTATTTTATTGATAGGGTAGTGTTAGGTTTAATTATATCTTAGGTTAGGATTTATTTTACAGGTAAATTTGTAATTATTTTAACTAGGTAACTATTAAATAGTTCTTAACTATTTAATAGCTATTGTACCTGGTTAAAATAATTACAAAGTTGCCTGTAAAATAAATATTAATCCTAAAATAGCTATAATATAATTATAATTTATATTGTAGCTATATTAGGATGTATTTTACAGGTAAGTATTTAGCTTTAAATAGGAATTATTTATTTAATAAGAGTTAATTTATTTCGTTAGATAAAAATTATATTTAACTTAGGGGGGTGTTAGTGTTAGGGTTAGACTTAGCTTTAGGGGTTAATACATTTATTAGAATAGCGGTGAGCTCCGGTCGGCAGATTAGGGGTTAATAATTGAAGGTAGGTGTCGGCGATGTTAGGGAGGGCAGATTAGGGGTTAATACTATTTATGATAGGGTTAGTGAGGCGGATTAGGGGTTAATAACTTTATTATAGTAGCGCTCAGGTCCGCTCGGCAGATTAGGGGTTAATAAGTGTAGGTAGGTGTCGGCGACGTTGTGGGGGGCAGATTAGGGGTTAATAAATATAATATAGGGGTCGGCGATGTTAGGGGTAGCAGATTAGGGGTACATAGGGATAACGTAGGTGGCGGCGATTTGCAGTCGGAAGATTAGGGGTTAATTATTTTAAGTAGCTTGCGGCGACGTTGTGGGGGGCAAGTTAGGGGTTAATAGATATAATACAGGGGTCGGCGGTGTTAGGGGCAGCAGATTAGGGGTACATAAGTATAACGTAGGTGGCGGTCGGCAGATTAGGGGTTAAAAATTTTAATCGAGTGGCGGCGATGTGGGGGGACCTCGGTTTAGGGGTACATAGGTAGTTTATGGGTGTTAGTGTACTTTAGGGTACAGTAGTTAAGAGCTTTATAAACCGGCGTTAGCCAGAAAGCTCTTAACTCCTGCTATTTTCAGGCGGCTGGAATCTTGTCGTTAGAGCTCTAACGCTCACTGCAGAAACGACTCTAAATACCAGCGTTAGAAAGATCCCATTGAAAAGATAGGCTACGCAAATGGCGTAGGGGGATCTGCGGTATGGAAAAGTCGCGGCTGAAAAGTGAGCGTTAGACCCTTTAATCACTGACTCCAAATACCAGCGGGCGCCCAAAACCAGCGTTAGGAGCCTCTAACGCTGGTTTTGACGGCTACCGCCGAACTCTAAATCTAGGCCTAAGTATGCTAGTCCCAGTTACTCAGCATATTATTGGATTGTCATACTACGTTCTCAAACGCTTTGAAAAGCATATATGTATATGGTTTCTTAAGCTCTTTGCTATTGGTTTTGCTTAGTATCTAGAGCTTATCTAAAGTCTCTTACCATATATTTAGTAAAATGTTCTTTAATGTTTGACAGTGTGTATAGAGAAGTTAGAGTGGATTGCTGAGACTTAGCTGGATAGAATTGACTGTTTCTATCAAATCAATTATTTTTATCTTTCTTATGATTTTGCTAGTTCACAGTAGCAATGTGCTTTGACAAACTTTTTGTTATTTAGTTAATCAGTTATATGGCAAACTATTGTTAAGCTGCTTATATAAATGTGCCAGTAATATCACTTTAATTATTCAAACTACATAGATTGCCTTTGCTAATATATTGTGGTCAACATTGAATTTACTTAAAAATGGATATTCTCAATATCAAATGATCCAAAATGGATCCGGTATTACTACTGGTTTTAGCGTTTTTTCTACTAGGTTCTATTATCACGTATATTTGTTGAGATAAATATTAGATATATATAATCGCAGACAACTTTTGAAGGCAGTAATGCAAGTATTAGCACTATAACTTTGAGTTGGATTGTATCCTGTCTTATATCACCGCTGCTTAATTTAGCGTTAGAGAGGGTACGCTCTTACATTGTAGCACAATATAGCTAATAGTGTCAAATTTCTTTGCTATATCATCTTTCACTCAGTTGTTCTAACTTAATATAGATGCGGCTTACAGTTTGGCGTTTTTCGTATTTTTCAAAAGTTAAGTATTGGGGTATTATATTTCATTCCCCCCTTCCTCTTACTAGTATGCTTTTTACAACGCCTTACTTAAAATTGCCGGTTAAGAGTAGTGTCTGATATACGGTATTAAATATCCTATTTCTGGGATTGTTAGCTCAATTCTGAGGTACCACTACTTGTATTTTTAAATTATAGACCAAACATCCTGCTATTTAAAAAATGTTAGGACGCATTCATAGCAAACATTTCCCTAACATGTTTCGCCACTAACGTGGCTTTTTCAAAGGGTACGGCGCGGCCAAAATTGTGTCTTTTTATTGGCTCGCACTCCTTCTCCTATTGGTAGTTGTTTTGACGAATCCAGAGGTTCGTTACAGGGAGCAAATCACTCGCTGCTAGATGTTTTGTACTTATGTAAAGCGAAGTGTTATTGGGAAGGAATGTTTTCTCATTCTAGCCTTACGTATGCTTAGAGATTCTATGAATCAGAGTTAATATGCAGATTAAGAGTGCAAGTAAAACTGTTATTGTACTGTTGTGTTCTTTATTAAACGGTATGGCATATTCTTAAAATTTAAGCCCAGAGTTTGTCTTTTTATTATGGACTTTTTACGCTTCCCGTATGTTATTTTGGAAGCAGTACAATATTATTTGAATTTGGGAACAGAAGAGGATGAAAGTCACAATAATTTCGTGATGAAATTGCTTGAATTTGTACTCAAAAAGAACTATTTTGTTTTCAACAACCAATTCTATCTACAAACAAGGGGGACAGCGATGGGGACAGCTTGTGCACCCACCTACGCCAACCTATTCTTAGGTTGGTGGGAGCACAACACTGTCTTCATTCATGAAAATGATGAGTTCACTCAACACATCCCCCTCTGGCTAAGATACATAGATGACATCCTGTTAATCTGGGAAGGACCCAAACAAAAACTAGACATGTTCCTAAAGATTCTGAACCAAAACCCTCTGAACATCAAGTTAACATATGAATCCAGCCAAACGGAAATCTCATTTTTGGATTTGAGAATTTTCAAAAAAAGTAATGACATGCTGGGGACAGACTTGTACAGAAAGAAAACAGCTACCAATACCATCTTATTCAATACAAGTGCACACGCACCAAGCACGATTAAATCCCTCCCCACTGGAGAATTCCTAAGGGTGAAAAGAAACTGTTCAGAACCAGATCTATATGAAGTCAGAGCACAGGAAACAACAGATCGTCTTAGCCAGAGGGGGTACAGTAAATCCCTAATCAAAAAAGCAAAAAACAAGGCAAGAAAAACTAACCGAGAGAATTTATTGAAACCCAAGACTCGTACGAAAGATAACAAAACCAGATTAATATTAACTTACAATGCACAAAGCAAGGATGTAATCCAAATAATCAATAAACACTGGCATATCTTGCAATCTGACAATGTTTTGGGTCAGTTCATAGGACCCAAAGTAGATGTCAGTTATCGACGTACAAAGAATCTGAAGGACTTAGTAAGCCCTAGCCACTATACCAGTAAAAAGAAAAAGACCATTAACAGTATACAGGCTGGTTCCTACCCATGTGGGAACTGCATAAGCTGTCAATACTTGAAAAAAACAACAACAATTACAGACAGATTTGATAAAAAACATCCAATCAAATCCTTTATTAATTGCAACACTACCGGCGTAATTTATGTCCTACAATGTCAATGTTCGAAAATCTACGTAGGAATGACGACACGTAAATTACGCACGAGGCTACAGGAACATGTACGCAATATTAAAAATGCAGCTAAAGACTTAAAAAACAAGAAGACTATCTCATCAGTAGCCCATCACTTCTACAAATTTCATCAAGGCAAATCTGAAGGGTTAAAATGTTGTGGTATACAGAAAGTCAACTTCGGAATCAGAGGAGGAGATAAAGAAACAAGCTTACTTCAGCACGAAAGTAGATGGATTTATCTACTCAACTCCATACAACCCAATGGCTTAAATGAGCACAATAATTATTTCTCATATTTGTGAATATGAATAAGATGATAAAACCAAGGGACTAATAGAATAAGAATTAAAATAGAACTCTTTTGAGCATTTGAGGAATCGATAAACATTTTTTATCAACCATACCCATCACAATTGGCACAATTGCCACACATTCACTATTATTAAAAGACCAGATTAACTGTCACTCACCTTGCTATTACACATCATAATTTTAACCCAACACTCCCTCGCTTTAATTCAACACTCCCCTTGAATTTAGGAATTCACATAAGATCACAATCAATATGATTTTCACATTTTTATTCTACCCTAATACTTAGACAATCTATCACTTCACAAGAATTATGAAGTACAGAGATACAATATTTTGTTTATTTCAGTGCCACCATCCACTTAAAGAGAGATCACGACACAATCACATTTGAACACCAATAACTTAACATTAAAATATGCAGTACTCGTACTACTACTGGTTTTAGCGTTTTTTCTACTAGGTTCTATTATCACGTATATTTGTTGTGATAAATATTAGATATATATAATCGCAGACAACTTTTGAAGGCAGTAATGCAAGTATTAGCACTATAACTTTGAGTTGGATTGTATCCTGTCTTATATCACCGCTGCTTAATTTAGCGTTAGAGAGGGTACGCTCTTACATTGTAGCACAATATAGCTAATAGTGTCAAATTTCTTTGCTATATCATCTTTCACTCAGTTGTTCTAACTTAATATAGATGCGGCTTACAGCTTGGCATTTTTCGTATTTTTCAAAAGTTAAGTATTGGGGTATTATATTTCATTTCCCCCTTCCTCTTACTAGTATGCTTTTTACAACGCCTTACTTAAAATTGCCGGTTAAGAGTAGTGTCTGATATACGGTATTAAATATCCTATTTCTGGGATTGTTAGCTCAATTCTGAGGTACCACTACTTGTATTTTTAAATTATAGACCAAACATCCTGCTATTTAAAAAATGTTAGGACGCATTCATAGCAAACATTTCCCTAACATGTTTCGCCACTAACGTGGCTTTTTCAAAGGGTACGGCGCGGCCAAAATTGTGTCTTTTTATTGGCTCGCACTCCTTCTCCTATTGGTAGTTGTTTTGACGAATCCAGAGGTTCGTTACAGGGAGCAAATCACTCGCTGCTAGATGTTTTGTACTTATGTAAAGCGAAGTGTTATTGGGAAGGAATGTTTTCTCATTCTAGCCTTACGTATGCTTAGAGATTCTATGAATCAGAGTTAATATGCAGATTAAGAGTGCAAGTAAAACTGTTATTGTACTGTTGTGTTCTTTATTAAACGGTATGGCATATTCTTAAAATTTAAGCCCAGAGTTTGTCTTTTTATTATGGACTTTTTACGCTTCCCGTATGTTATTTTGGAAGCAGTACAATATTATTTGAATTTGGGAACAGAAGAGGATGAAAGTCACAATAATTTCGTGATGAAATTGCTTGAATTTGTACTCAAAAAGAACTATTTTGTTTTCAACAACCAATTCTATCTACAAACAAGGGGGACAGCGATGGGGACAGCTTGTGCACCCACCTACGCCAACCTATTCTTAGGTTGGTGGGAGCACAACACTGTCTTCATTCATGAAAATGATGAGTTCACTCAACACATCCCCCTCTGGCTAAGATACATAGATGACATCCTGTTAATCTGGGAAGGACCCAAACAAAAACTAGACATGTTCCTAAAGATTCTGAACCAAAACCCTCTGAACATCAAGTTAACATATGAATCCAGCCAAACGGAAATCTCATTTTTGGATTTGAGAATTTTCAAAAAAAGTAATGACATGCTGGGGACAGACTTGTACAGAAAGAAAACAGCTACCAATACCATCTTATTCAATACAAGTGCACACGCACCAAGCACGATTAAATCCCTCCCCACTGGAGAATTCCTAAGGGTGAAAAGAAACTGTTCAGAACCAGATCTATATGAAGTCAGAGCACAGGAAACAACAGATCGTCTTAGCCAGAGGGGGTACAGTAAATCCCTAATCAAAAAAGCAAAAAACAAGGCAAGAAAAACTAACCGAGAGAATTTATTGAAACCCAAGACTCGTACGAAAGATAACAAAACCAGATTAATATTAACTTACAATGCACAAAGCAAGGATGTAATCCAAATAATCAATAAACACTGGCATATCTTGCAATCTGACAATGTTTTGGGTCAGTTCATAGGACCCAAAGTAGATGTCAGTTATCGACGTACAAAGAATCTGAAGGACTTAGTAAGCCCTAGCCACTATACCAGTAAAAAGAAAAAGACCATTAACAGTATACAGGCTGGTTCCTACCCATGTGGGAACTGCATAAGCTGTCAATACTTGAAAAAAACAACAACAATTACAGACAGATTTGATAAAAAACATCCAATCAAATCCTTTATTAATTGCAACACTACCGGCGTAATTTATGTCCTACAATGTCAATGTTCGAAAATCTACGTAGGAATGACGACACGTAAATTACGCACGAGGCTACAGGAACATGTACGCAATATTAAAAATGCAGCTAAAGACTTAAAAAACAAGAAGACTATCTCATCAGTAGCCCATCACTTCTACAAATTTCATCAAGGCAAATCTGAAGGGTTAAAATGTTGTGGTATACAGAAAGTCAACTTCGGAATCAGAGGAGGAGATAAAGAAACAAGCTTACTTCAGCACGAAAGTAGATGGATTTATCTACTCAACTCCATACAACCCAATGGCTTAAATGAGCACAATAATTATTTCTCATATTTGTGAATATGAATAAGATGATAAAACCAAGGGACTAATAGAATAAGAATTAAAATAGAACTCTTTTGAGCATTTGAGGAATCGATAAACATTTTTTATCAACCATACCCATCACAATTGGCACAATTGCCACACATTCACTATTATTAAAAGACCAGATTAACTGTCACTCACCTTGCTATTACACATCATAATTTTAACCCAACACTCCCTCGCTTTAATTCAACACTCCCCTTGAATTTAGGAATTCACATAAGATCACAATCAATATGATTTTCACATTTTTATTCTACCCTAATACTTAGACAATCTATCACTTCACAAGAATTATGAAGTACAGAGATACAATATTTTGTTTATTTCAGTGCCACCATCCACTTAAAGAGAGATCACGACACAATCACATTTGAACACCAATAACTTAACATTTAAATATGCAGTACTCGTACTACTACTGGTTTTAGCGTTTTTTCTACTAGGTTCTATTATCACGTATATTTGTTGTGATAAATATTAGATATATATAATCGCAGACAACTTTTGAAGGCAGTAATGCAAGTATTAGCACTATAACTTTGAGTTGGATTGTATCCTGTCTTATATCACCGCTGCTTAATTTAGCGTTAGAGAGGGTACGCTCTTACATTGTAGCACAATATAGCTAATAGTGTCAAATTTCTTTGCTATATCATCTTTCACTCAGTTGTTCTAACTTAATATAGATGCGGCTTACAGCTTGGCATTTTTCGTATTTTTCAAAAGTTAAGTATTGGGGTATTATATTTCATTTCCCCCTTCCTCTTACTAGTATGCTTTTTACAACGCCTTACTTAAAATTGCCGGTTAAGAGTAGTGTCTGATATACGGTATTAAATATCCTATTTCTGGGATTGTTAGCTCAATTCTGAGGTACCACTACTTGTATTTTTAAATTATAGACCAAACATCCTGCTATTTAAAAAATGTTAGGACGCATTCATATCAAACATTTCCCTAACATGTTTCGCCACTAACGTGGCTTTTTCAAAGGGTACGGCGCGGCCAAAATTGTGTCTTTTTATTGGCTCGCACTCCTTCTCCTATTGGTAGTTGTTTTGACGAATCCAGAGGTTCGTTACAGGGAGCAAATCACTCGCTGCTAGATGTTTTGTACTTATGTAAAGCGAAGTGTTATTGGGAAGGAATGTTTTCTCATTCTAGCCTTACGTATGCTTAGAGATTCTATGAATCAGAGTTAATATGCAGATTAAGAGTGCAAGTAAAACTGTTATTGTACTGTTGTGTTCTTTATTAAACGGTATGGCATATTCTTAAAATTTAAGCCCAGAGTTTGTCTTTTTATTATGGACTTTTTACGCTTCCCGTATGTTATTTTGGAAGCAGTACAATATTATTTGAATTTGGGAACAGAAGAGGATGAAAGTCACAATAATTTCGTGATGAAATTGCTTGAATTTGTACTCAAAAAGAACTATTTTGTTTTCAACAACCAATTCTATCTACAAACAAGGGGGACAGCGATGGGGACAGCTTGTGCACCCACCTACGCCAACCTATTCTTAGGTTGGTGGGAGCACAACACTGTCTTCATTCATGAAAATGATGAGTTCACTCAACACATCCCCCTCTGGCTAAGATACATAGATGACATCCTGTTAATCTGGGAAGGACCCAAACAAAAACTAGACATGTTCCTAAAGATTCTGAACCAAAACCCTCTGAACATCAAGTTAACATATGAATCCAGCCAAACGGAAATCTCATTTTTGGATTTGAGAATTTTCAAAAAAAGTAATGACATGCTGGGGACAGACTTGTACAGAAAGAAAACAGCTACCAATACCATCTTATTCAATACAAGTGCACACGCACCAAGCACGATTAAATCCCTCCCCACTGGAGAATTCCTAAGGGTGAAAAGAAACTGTTCAGAACCAGATCTATATGAAGTCAGAGCACAGGAAACAACAGATCGTCTTAGCCAGAGGGGGTACAGTAAATCCCTAATCAAAAAAGCAAAAAACAAGGCAAGAAAAACTAACCGAGAGAATTTATTGAAACCCAAGACTCGTACGAAAGATAACAAAACCAGATTAATATTAACTTACAATGCACAAAGCAAGGATGTAATCCAAATAATCAATAAACACTGGCATATCTTGCAATCTGACAATGTTTTGGGTCAGTTCATAGGACCCAAAGTAGATGTCAGTTATCGACGTACAAAGAATCTGAAGGACTTAGTAAGCCCTAGCCACTATACCAGTAAAAAGAAAAAGACCATTAACAGTATACAGGCTGGTTCCTACCCATGTGGGAACTGCATAAGCTGTCAATACTTGAAAAAAACAACAACAATTACAGACAGATTTGATAAAAAACATCCAATCAAATCCTTTATTAATTGCAACACTACCGGCGTAATTTATGTCCTACAATGTCAATGTTCGAAAATCTACGTAGGAATGACGACACGTAAATTACGCACGAGGCTACAGGAACATGTACGCAATATTAAAAATGCAGCTAAAGACTTAAAAAACAAGAAGACTATCTCATCAGTAGCCCATCACTTCTACAAATTTCATCAAGGCAAATCTGAAGGGTTAAAATGTTGTGGTATACAGAAAGTCAACTTCGGAATCAGAGGAGGAGATAAAGAAACAAGCTTACTTCAGCACGAAAGTAGATGGATTTATCTACTCAACTCCATACAACCCAATGGCTTAAATGAGCACAATAATTATTTCTCATATTTGTGAATATGAATAAGATGATAAAACCAAGGGACTAATAGAATAAGAATTAAAATAGAACTCTTTTGAGCATTTGAGGAATCGATAAACATTTTTTATCAACCATACCCATCACAATTGGCACAATTGCCACACATTCACTATTATTAAAAGACCAGATTAACTGTCACTCACCTTGCTATTACACATCATAATTTTAACCCAACACTCCCTCGCTTTAATTCAACACTCCCCTTGAATTTAGGAATTCACATAAGATCACAATCAATATGATTTTCACATTTTTATTCTACCCTAATACTTAGACAATCTATCACTTCACAAGAATTATGAAGTACAGAGATACAATATTTTGTTTATTTCAGTGCCACCATCCACTTAAAGAGAGATCACGACACAATCACATTTGAACACCAATAACTTAACATTTAAATATGCAGTACTCGTATATCCATGTAATGTTCCTATACAACAAAAATAAGAGCCAATAATTTCTAACTTCAACAGACACGTACAGAAGACCATAGATCTAAACTATTATAATCATATAGCCAGGTATAAGCTGTAAGTCAGCAGGCTACCACATAATTAATCCTACAAGAATTCCCATGTATTATTATTTTTTACCATAGCGTTCATATAACATCATTATTATCATCTTAATTCTCACGTCACTTATTAACACTTTTCCAAACAAAAGCACTTAGTCACCGTCGAAGCACCTTTTTTCACCAACACTATCTCAAGAACAGGCACCTACTATCTATGCAATACATAAACCGTTAGGATCTATACAGTAATTTAGCCCTAGCATTTCCATGCTCCAAAATGTACTATATTTATAATTAATGGTGCAAAACCTCAAAAATGATCCAGGTTATGAACAAATGTTCAAAAGTTTTTGCAAAAGTACATTTTCTCCCCTATTGTCCCAACTCAGCACATCATCGTCTGAGAATTAATTATCCAAGATAACAATTAAAATTACTATAAATAAAGGTATCTACAAACATCAACATTTGGGAATTGGTTAGTGGGAAAAAGAGAAAAAAATATATGAAATATTCAAACTAAGAGGACAAGAATAAAGATGGCCCAATTGATCTTTATTAATATTTGTAATTTTAATGAAACATTTCATTCCCACCATCAGACAAATACTAACTATAAGTCAAAAATAATATTTACTATCATCCCAGCCCTTTAGAGAAAGGCTGTACAGTAACAGGACATTCAAAGTATATTGGAGAACTATTTGTTAGTACAAAATAACATACGGGAAGCGTAAAAAGTCCATAATAAAAAGACAAACTCTGGGCTTAAATTTTAAGAATATGCCATACCGTTTAATAAAGAACACAACAGTACAATAACAGTTTTACTTGCACTCTTAATCTGCATATTAACTCTGATTCATAGAATCTCTAAGCATACGTAAGGCTAGAATGAGAAAACAGTCCTTCCCAATAACACTTCGCTTTACATAAGTACAAAACATCTAGCAGCGAGTGATTTGCTCCCTGTAACGAACCTCTGGATTCGTCAAAACAACTACCAATAGGAGAAGGAGTGCGAGCCAATAAAAAGACACAATTTTGGCCGCGCCGTACCCTTTGAAAAAGCCACGTTAGTGGCGAAACATGTTAGGGAAATGTTTGCTATGAATGCGTCCTAACATTTTTTAAATAGCAGGATGTTTGGTCTATAATTTAAAAATACAAGTAGTGGTACCTCAGAATTGAGCTAACAATCCCAGAAATAGGATTTGATTTAATACCGTATATCAGACACTACTCTTAACCGGCAATTTTAAGTAAGGCGTTGTAAAAAGCATACTAGTAAGAGGAAGGGGGGAATGAAATATAATACCCCAATACTTAACTTTTGAAAAATACGAAAAACGCCAAGCTGTAAGCCGCATCTATATTAAGTTAGAACAACTGAGTGAAAGATGATATAGCAAAGAAATTTGACACTATTAGCTATATTGTGCTACAATGTAAGAGCGTACCCTCTCTAACGCTAAATTAAGCAGCGGTGATATAAGACAGGATACAATCCAACTCAAAGTTATAGTGCTAATACTTGCATTACTGCCTTCAAAAGTTGTCTGCGATTATATATATCTAATATTTATCACAACAAATATACGTGATAATAGAACCTAGTAGAAAAAACGCTAAAACCAGTAGTAATACCGGATCCATTTTGGATCATTTGATATTGAGAATATCCATTTTTAAGTAAATTCAATGTTGACCACAATATATTAGCAAAGGCAATCTATGTAGTTTGAATAATTAAAGTGATATTACTGGCACATTTATATAAGCAGCTTAACAATAGTTTGCCATATAACTGATGAACTAAATAACAAAAAGTTTGTCAAAGCACATTGCTACTGTGAACTAGCAAAATCATAAGAAAGATAAAAATAATTGATTTGATAGAAACAGTCAATTCTATCCAGCTAAGTCTCAGCAATCCACTCTAACTTCTCTATACACACTGTCAAACATTAAAGAACATTTTACTAAATATATGGTAAGAGACTTTAGATAAGCTCTAGATACTAAGCAAAACCAATAGCAAAGAGCTTAAGAAACCATATACATATATGCTTTTCAAAGCGTTTGAGAACGTAGTATGACAATCCAATAATATGCTGAGTAACTGGGACTAGCATACTTAGATAGCAGCTACCACAGTTCAATCTAACAGCCAGAGAATATATCAGGCATAACTTATATTATATCAAGATAGTAGCTGTTAGCAAAAGAATCAGCTGACTACTGTAAGCAAAGCTTTAAATACAGAACATCACCCATTTCATATTTGAAAAATCATTCTGGTAACAACAGTGATATCTAATGTGCAAAGTCCAAAACATCAATATTTATAATAAGACAAATTAGACTCCGCCGCATATCACGTTTAAACTAGTCTCTATAAAATTGTACTACTTTATGTATGTTCAACAAAGAACTTAGGAAGACAAGACCGACTATAACTTAAGATCAATATACCAGGAACAATAGAGTCCTCAATACAGTGATATAGGGTCATATAATACCACACATAACCACGTATTACCACGCAAGACAATACTGACTGTAACTTAAGCACAATAGACAAGAAATAACAGAATCATCGGTACAGTGGTATAAGGTGTATAAATACCACGCATTACATACGCTATATCAGACCTATACTAACTTTAAATGAAAAACTGACTCTGAAATAATCATTTCAAAACCTAAGATATCACTACTTTATCTAAAATAGAATACATTGGATTAAGATAAATCCGACCAAACCCTGTATTTTTTAACATTGTATATATCTAGATGTATGTGTGTGTATTTTTGGTTTTTTATTTTAAATTTTCAAATAAAAGTTATATTTTAATACTTTTCAGCACTCCCACTCTATAGTTACTCAGCCTTTGTCCAAATCTTGCCGCTCCAGATTGGGGTAAGAGTGCTATTCAGGTGCACAATTTTTTCAATCCAAGGATTGATCTAGAGTGTCTCAGTATACAAGTGCACAGCACCTCAGCCATTCGGTAATTAAACTAGATTTACAGATACAAATGTACATAGAATCTATCTCTAATTCTAGAGATTTATAGGCTACCCCAACCTTTTACCCTCAGCAGTGCCATTAGTACTTTTTTCTATCTAACGACAAAACTCCAGCCGCAGGAAAAAAGTCAGTAGTTAAGAGCTTTCTGGGCTAACGCCGGTTTATAAAGCTCTTAACTACTGTACTCTAAAGTACACTAACACCCATAAACTACCTATGTACCCCTAAACTGAGGTCCCCCCACATCGCCGACACTCGAATAATTTTTTTAACCCCTAATCTGCCTACCGCCACCTACGTTATCCTTATGTACCCCTAATCTGCTGCCCCTAACACCTCCGACCCCTGTATTATATTTATTAACCCCTAACCTGCCCCCCACAACGTCGCCTCCACCTACCTACACTTATTAACCCCTAATCTGCCGACCGCAAAGCGCCGCCACCTACGTTATCCTTATGTACCCCTAATCTGCTGCCCCTAACACCGCCGACCCCTATATTATATTTATTAACCCCTAATCTGCCCCCCTCAACGTCGCCTCCACCTGCCTACACTTATTAACCCCTAATCTGCCGACCGGACCTAAGCGCTACTATAATAAAGTTATTAACCCCTAATCCGCCTCACTAACCCTATAATAAATAGTATTAACCCCTAATCTGCCCTCCCTAACATCGCCGACACCTAACTTCAATTATTAACCCCTAATCTGCCGACCGGACCTCACCGCTATTCTAATAAATGTATTAACCCCTAAAGCTAAGTCTAACCCTAACACTAACACCCCCCTAAATTAAATATAATTTAAATCTAACGAAATTAATTAACTCTTATTAAATAAATTATTCCTATTTAAAGCTAAATACTTACCTGTAAACTAAATCCTAATATAGCTACAATATAAATTATAATTATATTATAGCTATTTTAGGATTTATATTTATTTTACAGGTAACTTTGTATTTATTTTAACCAGGTACAATAGCTATTAAATAGTTAAGAACTATTTAATAGCTAAAATAGTTAAAATAATTACAAATTTACCTGTAAAAGAAATCCTAACCTAAGTTACAATTAAACTTAACACTAGACTATCAATACATTAATTAAATAAACTACCTACAATTACCTACAATTAACCTAACACTACACTATCAATAAATTAATTAAATACAATTGCTACAAATAAATACAATTAAATAAACTAGCTAAAGTACAAAAAATAAAAAAGAACTAAGTTACAAAAAATAAAAAAATATTTACAAACATAAGAAAAATATTACAACAATTTTAAACTAATTACACCTACTCTAAGCCCCCTAATAAAATAACAAAGCCCCCCAAAATAAAAAAAATGCCCTACCCTATTCTAAATTACTAAAGTTCAAAGCTCTTTTACCTTACCAGCCCTGAACAGGGCCCTTTGCGGGGCATGCCCCAAGAAATACAGCTCTTTTGCCTGTAAAAAAAAACATACAATACCCAAGCCCCCCAACATTACAACCCACCACCCACATACCCCTAATCTAACCCAAACCCCCCTTAAATAAACCTAACACTAAGCCCCTGAAGATCATCCTACCTTGTCTTCACCTCACCGGGTATCACACTGATCCGTCCAGAAGAGCTCCTCCGATGTCCTGATCCAAGCCCAAGCGGGGGGCTGAAGAGGTCCATGATCCGGCTGAAGTCTTCATCCAAGCGGGGCAGAAGAGGTCTTCCATCCGATTGAAGTCTTCATCCAAGCGGCATCCATCCGGAGTGAAGCGGCAGCATCCTGAAGACCTCCACCGCGGAACATCCATCCTGGCCGACGACTGAACGACGAATGACGGTTCCTTTAAATGATGTCATCCAAGATGGCGTCCCTCGAATTCCGATTGGCTGATAGGATTCTATCAGCCAATTGGAATTAAGGTAGGAATATTCTGATTGGCTGATGGAATCAGCCAATCAGAATCAAGTTCAATCCGATTGGCTGATCCGATCAGCCAATCAGATTGAGCTCGCATTCTATTGGCTGTTCCGATCAGCCAATAGAATATAAGCTCAATCTGATTGGCTGATTTGATCAGCCAATCGGATTGAACTTGATTCTGATTGGCTGATTCCATCAGCCAATCAGAATATTCCTACCTTAATTCCGATTGGCTGATAGAATCCTATCAGCCAATCGGAATTCGAGGGACGCCATCTTGGATGACGTCATTTAAAGGAACCATCATTCGTCGTTCAGTCGTCGGCCAGGATGGATGTTCCGCGGTGGAGGTCTTCAGGATGCTGCCGCTTCGCTCCGGATGGATGCCGCTTGGATGAAGACTTCAATCGGATGGAAGACCTCTTCTGCCCCGCTTGGATGAAGACTTCAGCCGGATCATGGACCTCTTCAGCCCCCCGCTTGGGCTTGGATCAGGACATCGGAGGAGCTCTTCTGGACGGATCAGTGTGATACCCGGTGAGGTGAAGACAAGGTAGGATGATCTTCAGGGGCTTAGTGTTAGGTTTATTTAAGGGGGGTTTGGGTTAGATTAGGGGTATGTGGGTGGTGGGTTGTAATGTTGGGGGGCTTGGGTATTGTATGTTTTTTTTTGCAAGCAAAAGAGCTGTATTTCTTGGGGCATGCCCCGCAAAGGGCCCTGTTCAGGGCTGGTAAGGTAAAAGAGCTTTGAACTTTAGTAATTTAGAATAGGGTAGGGCATTTTTTTATTTTGGGGGGCTTTGTTATTTTATTAGGGGGCTTAGAGTAGGTGTAATTAGTTTAAAATTGTTGTAATATTTTTCTTATGTTTGTAAATATTTTTTTATTTTGTAACTTAGTTCTTTTTTATTTTTTGTACTTTAGCTAGTTTATTTAATTGTATTTATTTGTAGCAATTGTATTTAATTAATTTATTGATAGTGTAGTGTTAGGTTAATTGTAGGTAATTGTAGGTAGTTTATTTAATTAATTTATTGATAGTCTAGTGTTAGGTTTAATTGTAACTTAGGTTAGGATTTCTTTTACAGGTAAATTTTTAATTATTTTAACTATTTTAGCTATTAAATAGTTCTTAACTATTTAATAGCTATTGTACCTGGTTAAAATAAATACAAAGTTACCTGTAAAATAAATATAAATCCTAAAATAGCTATAATATAATTATAATTTATATTGTAGCTATATTAGGATTTATTTTACAGGTAAGTATTTAGCTTTAAATAGGAATAATTTATTTAATAAGAGTTAATTAATTTCGTTAGATTTAAATTATATTTAACTTAGG
Organism: Bombina bombina; assembly: GCF_027579735.1. Taxonomy (NCBI): domain Eukaryota; kingdom Metazoa; phylum Chordata; class Amphibia; order Anura; family Bombinatoridae; genus Bombina; species Bombina bombina. The sequence continues at coordinate 649,975,604 of NC_069500.1, read as the reverse complement.
GGGGTGTTAGTGTTAGGGTTAGACTTAGCTTTAGGGGTTAATACATTTATTAGAATAGCGGTGAGCTCCAGTCGGCAGATTAGGGGTTAATGTTTGAAGTTAGGTGTCGGCGATGTTAGGGAGGGCAGATTAGGGGTTAATACTATTTATGATAGGGTTAGTGAGGCGGATTAGGGGTTAATAACTTTATTATAGTAGCGCTCAGGTCCGGTCGGCAGATTAGGGGTTAATAAGTGTAGGCAGGTGGAGGCGACTTTGTGGGGGGCAGATTAGGGGTTAATAAATATAATATAGGGGTCGGCGATGTTAGGGCAGCAGATTAGGGGTACATAAGGATAATGTAAGTAGCGGCGGTTTACGGAGTGGCAGATTAGGGGTTAATAATAATATGCAGGGGTCAGTGATAGCGGGGGCGGCAGATTAGGGGTTAATAAGTGTAAGGTTAGGGGTGTTTAGACTCGGGGTACATGTTAGAGTGTTAAGTGCAGACGTAGTAAGGGTTACCGCATAGCAAACAATGGGGCTGCGTTAGGAGCTGAATGCGGCTTTTTTGCAGGTGTTTGGTTTTTTTTCAGCTCAAACAGGCCCATTGTTTTCTATGGGGGAATCGTGCACGAGCACGTTTTTGAGGCTGGCCGCGTCCGTAAGCAACTCTGGTATCGAGAGTTGAAGCTGCGTTAAAAATGCTCTACGCTCCTTTTTTGGAGCCTAACGCAGCCTTTATGTGGACTCTCAATACCAGAGTTATTTTTATGGTGCGGCCAGAAAAAAGCCGGCGTTAGTTTTTCGGGTCGTTACCGACAAAACTCCAAATCTAGCCGTAAGTTAAATATGGTGTTGACTATACCTTATACCGTATACTAGTTATATTTTATCTTGTATTTTCAGAATAACATTTTTTCAAATAATTATAATCTAATATAATTTTTCCTTTTATTTCTGCAGATGAGCTTTTGGTACCAATGTTTAATTAGTGATAAAATTGTCAATAAACAAATATATAATTTAAATAGTTATACAACATCATTTTATAGATTTTAAAAGTCTATAACAGTTACTTTGGCTACTGGTAAGTTAAATTTATTTAATAATTTATTTATAACATTTTAAATGAATAGAAAATGTTATTTCGATTTATATATATATATATATATATATATACTAATAACATTTTCTTATATTTGACTTTATAAAGTATTATGTCAAGTCAAGATTTTAATACACAACGTATGTTTTATGATTTAGATATACAAGAAATAGAAAGAATATAACAGATAAATCATATATAAATGTATAATTGTCAACACTAGACTTTGTAAATAATTTCAATTCAAATGGACTTAGGTCATTGTTTTTGAAATATCAAATATGTATAGTTTTCATATTTTTTCAGAAATTAATAATTATAGTTTGTAGACTAGTTGGAATATGGAACAAAAAAATGAATACACCTAATCAATGTATTTTGTTACGCGCAAACATGTCTACATATAAAAAATTACAAAAATTAATATTGAAGTATAAGATAATCAATACAGTTACTATATTGATTATATTTCAATATTATTTTTTTAATATTATTTATTATTTTTTTGTTTGTTTTTAATTTACCTAATAATTAAAAGTATTTTAAAATAATTAATTACATTTATTTAGAGAGAAGAAATTAATGAAAGGAGACGTAACAGGCACGCAAGTTTGATTGGAGAAATTTCACATTCTTGGGATCCAAGACGGGACAGTACACAGGATACCAATTCAATAGAAAGTGAAGAATCAGTTTCTGAGGCTAACAATGAAAATCAAAGATCGGGCAACACTTAATGCTGCACTTGTGGAGATTGCAGAAGCATGCCAACCAATCTTGAAAGTATTTGTTGCCATGAAGTTCCACAAGTTATAGATCAATTAACAGACTCTTCACTTTGCATAGCAGATGAAAACTACGTTTCTGTTGAATTAGCCAATCGAGCCATACTTGAGGAAATCTATGCATTTGGTATACGTTTTTATTCTAATACATGAAGCAGACAAGGACAGATGAGAGAGAGGTTTTTTTTTTTATTTTTTATTAAAAGGCTTATAATGTACATTTACCAGTATAAAGGTGTATACTAGGACTGCAACAACTAATCAGTAAGGTTGATCATAAAAATATTTGTCAAAGAATGTCATTTATGTGTTCAGCGATTAGTTGGTTAATTGCACAGCACCACATGCTTAAATCCGATGAACTCTTGCATATGGTATTGTGAAAAAAAAATCTATTTATTAATTTATTTTCTATCCAATTAATCTGTTGATTATTGTCTGATTAATTGGATAGAAAATATATTAAAAAATCTATTTTTCCCCCACAATCTTAGTTGCAGTTGTTCATCATATTAAAGCAGATGGTGATGGGCAATTGATCAACTAATCACAGACCACCAAATTGATAATGAGATTTGTTGACAACTATTTTTATAATCAAACTTACTGATTAGTTGTTGCAGACCTAGTGTATACTGTCCTTTTTATATTATGTGTCAATATCTTACTATGTGTAATTATTTTTAATGTCTCATAAAAAAATTGAAATTTATTTAACTAGGTTTTTATATTTTTATTTTAGTGATTACAGAAAAGTGGCTTATCGTCGTTTTGTCAACAAAATTCATGGGACCTAGAGTAAGAATACCAATACCTTTGCGTGTGGTAACTAAAATTAGAGAATATTACCCAGCTCCAGACCATCTTTATTGTGGTTTCCAATACGCATATGATGAAGGGCCTGCCTCAGAATTAATATGAGACTAAATTATCGTCCACAAAAATTAAGATTATAGTGTAGGTTTAAACACTATAATTATATGTTATCCTAATGTTTTTTTTTTTCATTTAAAAAATATTGGTTGTTTGGATGTTCAAGTCATTTTTAATGTTAATAATTTGTGTACAATTCTCGGTTAAAAATCTGAATATCTTCTCACAATTGAATATGGAATGTTGAAACAAATTATCAAAAATCTTATTCTAAGAGTATTAAAATAGGGAAACATAAGTTTAAAAATGTTTAAAAAAAATATTGTTGGGTTTACATTGGTCAACGCTTGTCAAAAGTAGTTTATTTAATAAAAATAGGAAATCTCTGTATATAGATTGGTCATGTTAAACTTTTATTTTCAACAAACATTCAACTATTGTTCAGATCATGATTTTTAGCTTTAAAAAGAAACATACTATAAAATTAGCAATTTCTGTAAATATGATTACAAATTAATCACTATAAATTTTATGACATACATATATGAAATATAATATAATTATATAAAGCATTACAAATTAGAATCAAAATAGAACAAGCCATTGATTTTTCAGAAATAGCTATTTCAACAAAAAATTAGACTTTTTTCTCTGCAAAAGTATTTATTTTGATGGACGTGGAATCTTTGCTATATAATCTGGTAGCGAATCATTCTTTGATTCCCAAGAGTGTTCTAAAAGTCCAGAATAAATTCGAAGTACATCACCTAACATAGGATAAATGTGATCGATGTTCATGGATTCATATATTGGCCTCAATTGCCATTCCATTCCTGTTTGCTTTTCGGATACACTGCCTTAAATTTAAGTTTTCCAAAAAAAACACTTTTTATAGTTTGTCTTTGAATAGTTTCCTGGATCCTATCAGTGTTATTATTATGAGCTAAGACAGCAAGTGTGGTCCGTGCATCCATTGCGTCCATCTGAAAATGTATGCGTTTCGGGCGATATTTTAATACTAGACTGTGAAATACTTCTATTGCGCCAGTATGGCAAAACTGGGAAAGGCATTAAAAGTCTTTATCCATCCTAGAATCACAAACTATATAATGTAAAGCCAGAAACGCTGCACTTTTTTTTTATCTATCCACGGTCTTTGACGTTCTTCATCTTGATCGATTTCTTCATGTCCACACTCTTTAATCAATGTCCCATCTGTCCCTGAGTGTATGTTGCATATGTGGTACATTAAAGATTGCCAGATCTCTTTCATCAAGACAGCATTGCCATTAGACTTTAAGCTAGCAGTCCATAGATGATTTATTATAGCTTGAATCCAGGGAGAGATTATGCGTCAATTTGTTTTGCGACTCATGGAGAGCAGCTTTTTACTAATATTTTTCCGTAGTGCCGAATGTCGAACTGATGATTGATCAATGGATATTCCTCTCTGATGATTTTTCTTATACTGATATGACGATAAGTTGCGACTTGCAATACATAAAGTGAATCACTTAAAAGCTTGTTCATCGTTCTCCTAAAGCCCTTAGACTCCATAGCTACAGATGATGTAGCCTCTGTCACCTGAACAACATTAAATTCAATTATCTTATTTGACTCATCTTCGATCAGTGTATGTGCAATACTTTGCACTGTATCCAGGGCTATCACATTGCCCATCTCCGCACAATGTGAAAGCCCTATATTTGAACACATTTACATTCCTCTCTCTATCTTCAATCCAGGGTCTATGTATAGTGGGGAAAATATATATTTTTTGTATTTTGTAGAATGTTTGTTTACAGAATGTTTGTAGTCACATAAATTGACACATTTCGCTGATTTTGTCATAATGGTTACCACTGAACAGTATTGATGCACAATACAGGAGATTACCAATAGGCATTTGTCCAATTGTAGGTTGACTACACCATAGTATATTTTCGTGTCCTGCCAAACATTCCCCAGAAATTGAAAGGATAGTTCCAAGTACAGGTAGCCCTCAGTTTACGCCGGGGTTAGGTTCCAGAAGGAATGGTTGTAAATTGAAACCGTTGTAAATTGAAACTCAGTTTATAATGCAAGTCAATGGGAAGTGAGGAAGTTAGGTTCCAGGCCCCTCTCAAAATTGTCATAAGTAACACCTAATACATTATTTTTAAAACTTTGAAATGAAGACTTTAAATGCTAAACAGCATTATAAACCTAATAAAATAATCACACAACACAGAATATATAATTAAACTAAGTTAAATGAACAAAAACATTTGCTAAACAGCATTATAAGCCTAATAAAATAATCACACAACACAGACTTCACTTGCATTTTTCTGCAAACAGTTCTTTCTATGCATTCCAATCTGGACTGATTTATAGACAGGAAGATCTTGTTCCTTTGAAATCTGCTTGATAGCTCAGGTCTGGTTAAACAGATTAATTTCAGCTTGCTTGTCTTTGCTGCAACACAAGCGGACAGCTACACCTACTGGCTATTTTAATAAATGCACTGCTTCTCAATGCTTTTCAATAGCAGTCACATGACTGGAAAAAAAGGTTGTTATTCTGAAACGGTGTAAATTGAACCGTTGTAAAACGAGGGCCATCTGTATTTGTTTATTTATATTTATTATTGGTGAAGTACATCCAATATAACTGCATGGCAAGAATTCCAATAGATGATCTAGGCAACTTTCAAAGACAATATATTTTTTTTCTTTCACATAATCATCAAAAGAAGGATCAGGTATAATAGTGGTATCGTTCATTGTTTGTCCTTTTCTTCACTTAACTCAATGTTTACATGATCAGATTCATAGTGTACAGAAGCAGCATAAATTGGAGAAATATTTAAAAACATTGTTTCATTATTGTTAGCAAACAACTGAGAATCAATAATGCCATCATCAATTGTACTAGTTGCAACTGAATTAGTTTGAATGTTTAGTTCCACATTGCCCATGGTCCAAGTATAAGCCTCTTTCGTAGTGGTTAATCCAACTGTAGATGTATAAGTATTCTTCACTGTCTTGGTTAGGCAAAACTATAGAATGGGTAATAAAGGGATTATCTATCTTTTAAAAAAATAAAAGTTCTGGTATAGACTTTGGGGGGTAGTTATCAAGCCGTCAACCTCAAATACGCTGGAATTCCGCAGCGTATTTGTGGTGAGGCTGATTCGCCTTAGTTATCAAGCCCTACATACCGGCAAAAGTAGAATTTAGTGACGTAAGCTTCGATCCGCCGGACTCAGTCCGATACAGATTGATTCTTACGTCACTCCAGATGTTCCGAACACAAGTTCGGCACAATCTGACTACTTTTGCTAGTTATCGAAAAACTAGCAGGTACGCTCTGCACTTTTCCGGCCCAGCGTACCTGGTTTTCAAACCGCCGTCCTGGAGGCGGCGGATCCCATAGGAATCAATGGGAGTCTGACCATAGCAAAAGTTCATGTTCGCTGCTGCCCGACATCCCATTGATTCTAATGGGAGCTGTCTACACCTAACACTCTAACATGTACCCTGAGTCTAAACACCCCTAATCTGTCCCCCCTACACCGCCGCAACTAAATAAATGTATTACCCCCTAAACCGCCGCTCCCGGACCCCGCCGCAACTATAATAAACTGATTAACCCCTAAACCGCCGCTCCCAGAGCCCACCACAAGCTATAATAAATATGTTAACCCCTAAACCGCCGCTCCAGGTCCCCGCCGCAACTATAATATATGTATTAACCTCTAAACCGCCGCTCCCAGACCCCGCCGCCACCTACATGATACCTATTAACCCCTATCCTGCCCCCCCATACCATCGCCCTCTATAATAAAGTTATTAACCCCTATCCTGCCGATCCCGGACCTCGCCGCAACTAAATAAATAGTTTAACCCCTAAACCGCCGCTCCTGGACCCCGCTGCAACCTATATTAAACTTATTAACCCCTAATCTGCCCCCCCTACACCGCCACCACTGTAATAAAATTATTAACCCCTAAACCTAAGTCTAACCCTAACCCTAACACCCCGTAACTTAAATATTAATTAAATAAATCTAAATAATATTTCTCTTATTAAATAAATTAATCCTATTTAAAACTAAATACTTACCTTTAATATAAACCCTAATATAGCTACAATATAAATAATAATTATATTGTAGCTATCTTAGGATTTATTTTTATTTTACAGGCAAATTTCAATTTATTTTAACTAGGTACAATAGCTATTAAATAAATTATTCCTATTTAAAACTAAATACTTACCTGTAAAATAAACCCTAAGATAGCTACAATGTAATTAATAATTACATTGTAGCTATTTTAGGATTTATATTTATTTTACAGGTAACTTGGTATTTATTTTAGCTAGTTAGAATAGTTATTAAATAGTTATTAACTATTTAATAACTACCTAGCTAAAAGAAATACAAAATTACCTGTAAAATAAATCCTAACCTAAGTTACAATTAAACCTAACACTACACTATCATTACATTAATTAAATAAATTAGCTACAAATAACTACAATTAAATTAAATTAAATAAACTAAAGTACAAAAAATAAAAAAAGCTAAATTACAAAAAATAAAAAAAATAAGTTACAAACATTTAAAACATATTACAACAATTTTAAGCTACTTACACCTAATCTAAGCCCCCTATTGGCTGATCGGAACAGCCAATAGAATGCAAGCTCAATCTGATTGGATGATTGGATCAGCCAATCGAATTAAACTTCAATCTGATTGGCTTATTGTTGGCTGCAAATATATAGAGATTGTGATTGGCTCACCCATGTATTTATTTAGAAAACATTAGTGCATTGCTGCTCCTTCAATAAATGATACCAAGAGAATGTAAAAAATTAGATAAAGTTGTTTAAATTTGTATTCTCTATCTGATTCAAGAAATAAAAAATGGGTTTCCTGTACCTATAATGAGCATAGTATAAGTACAGTATACTCACACCTCAAATACACACCTCAAATCTTATACACCTATGATGATCTTTAGAGAGCCATCAGATTGTGACTGACTACATAATCAATGCTGCATACTCACAGCTGCAATACAGCACTTACAGGCATGATAGATTTTGTAAGCCTAACTATCAGCTTGGTAAAGCACATATAATCTATACTGTATAATGACACACATAAATAAAGCACTTAGTCATTTTATATGATCTCTATAGTAAGATTACAACTTGTTAAAAACCATATACTCACTGTTCTATATTAAAACATCTAATAAAAAATAGAGATTTTATAATATATCTATCTATCTACAGTATATATATAAAAGTATGTCTATTTGCAGATGATACAAAAATTTGCAACAGAGTGGATGTTCCAGGGGGGGTAGACAAAATGAGAAGTGATATACAACAATTGGAGGATTGGACAAACGACTGGGATCTAAAGTTTAACACAGCAAAGTGTAAAATAATGCATTTAGGGAAGAAAAATCCAAATGTTAATTACAGACTCAATGACACTTTACTGACTGTTACAGACGAGGAAGAGGACTTGGGAATTATTATTTCAGATGATTTAAAACTTAGTAAACAATGTAGTAAGGCAGCGAGTAAGGCTAGCAGAATGCTTGGATGTATTGGTAGAGGTATTTGCAGCAGAAATAGTAAGGTTCTTATGCCACTTTATAGATCATTAGTTAGGCCTCATCTTGAGTATTGTGTGCAGTTCTGGAGGCCATATCTTCAGAAGGATATTAACAAACTTGAATCTGTGCAAAGGAGGGCTACCAAAATGGTACATGGTCTAAAAAATAAAACTTACCAGGATAGGCTCAATGACCTAAATATGTATAGCTTAGAGGAGAGAAGGGAAAGAGGTGATATGATAGCAACTTTCAAGTACATTAAAGGGTTTAGTAAAACTGAGGCTGTGGGTATTTTACATAAAATGGAAAATTCAAGAACAAGGGGTCATGAGCTCAAGCTAAAGGGTAGTAGATTCAGGAGTAATTTGAGGAAGCACTTCTTTACAGAAAGAGTGATTGATTTATGGAATAAACTTCCTCAAGAGGTAGTAGCAACAAACTATGATTAAGTGCTGCATAGCACGAAACATGTAAGGATTTGCTCCCCCCCCTCCACCTGTATAGCTTGCATTTGTATTGTGCTGTGCTTGTCCACTTTTCTACGTGTTTTAACATTTTTTGAAATAAACCTTTTGGATTTTAAGGACCATGGAGTAAGAGTGCTGCTTCCCTCTACCTTCTACTATTTGGATTGGGCTTGATCCGCTTTTCTAGCTGGCACCACGCCAACAGTGCTTCTCTTTTCTTTTGCCGATTTCTTGGGGCTGCAATTGGATAGCAGCGCACACACCCCCACCAGGCTGTAGCGACGTCACTCTCCTACCCACAGTAGCAACAAACACTGTGGGGGACTTTAAAAATGCATGGGACAAGCATAGGGCTATCCTACGAACTAGATAAGTTTATACTGTTAGGTAAGGTGGGGCAGACTTGCTGGGCCTATGGCTCTTATCTGCCGTCAATATCTATGTTTCTATGTTTCTATGTTTCTATATATATATATATATATATATATATATATATAGATATCCAAAATTCCAGATCTTACCTACAAGTGGAAAACTGCCTGGGTGCAACTTTAAACAACAAATAGTAGCCAAAATGAAGTGCACTCTCAGGTCTTTCACAGCAAAAGTTACTTTATTGATGTAACATTTTCGGAGGACTTGCCTCCTTCATCAGCATAGTGAATTAAACACAAAACACAAAATAAATAGTGTCATACTTACAATTAACATTCAAAACCATTCCCCTTTCCCTTGGCGCCAAACTGCCGATATTGGAACGCATACTGCGTTCCACCGGCGATAAGAACCGGAAGTGGTGTGCAACATCACTTCCGGAAGACAAAAATTGTTAATAATATTGACGATATTAATACAATGAATTGTGTAAAGTGAAACAAAAATTTCAAAGCGTGTCCACAGGGTGTTACCTAATAACAACATGTGTGAGTGCAGATACTACTAATCTGAAAAATCAGTGCCTGTGCCGCAAATAAGTGTTATTCCACAACTGGTTGCGCATTGCCATGGCAACCTATATACACAAATCGTGCCCCCCTCGCAGACTGAAAAGACTTATTCAAAAGCTGTTTGTCATAAATTCGTGTAGTAACCTATGAACTTTGAACAGTGCAATATTTAATCATACACATATGTGTTTAAGAAAATCAAAAAAATAATAAAATACATTGCTTACTTTAGTAGCGTGTAGTTTTAAATTTAAGCTGAAAATTTAAAGTTATACACTGCTGCATTAAAATGTCATCCCTACTTCTTTTGGGTGAGGAATACCTTTAAAGATTGCTAGATTACACCTACATAATGCGGACATATTCCTCAGGATTGCAATGTATACCCACTTTCCAGGGTGATAATGTATATTGGGTATATTGAGGGTAGGAGATCCCTAATCACATAATTATAAATGATATGTAAGAACCCTAAGCTTTGTAAACTCCTAGTTATATCAATAGGCCTGGAAAGTGGGTATACATGGCAACGCACAACCAGTTGTGGAATAACACTTATTTGCAGCACAGGCTCTGATTTTTCAGATTAGTAGTATCTGCACTCACACATGTTGTTATTAGGTAACACCCTGTGGACACGCTTTGAAATTTTTGTTTCACTTTACACAATTCATTGTATTAATATCGTCAATATTATTAACAATTTTTGTCTTCCGGAAGTGATGTTGCACACCACTTCCGGTTCTTATCGCCGGTGGAACGCAGTATGCGTTCCAATATCGGCAGTTTGGCGCCAAGGGAAAGGGGAATGGTTTTGAATGTTAATTGTAAGTATGACACTATTTATTTTGTGTTTTGTGTTTAATTCACTATGCTGATGAAGGAGGCAAGTCCTCTGAAAACGTTACATCAATAAAGTAACTTTTGCTGTGAAAGACCTGAGAGTGCACTTCATTTTGGCTACTATATATATATATATATATATATATATATATATATATCAATCAATGCTTGAAAATACACATATACTCACTAATGTATAATCTAAATTCATAAAGATTGATTTAATATGTAAACATTTTTGTATGTAATTATCATAGCTTGATCACAAGCATATAGGCCTAGATTTGGAGTTTGGCGGTAGCCGTGAAAACCAACGTTAGAGGCTCCTAACGCTGGTTTTAGGCTACCTCCGGTATTTGGAGTCAGTCAAAAAAGGGTCTAACGCTCACTTTTCAGCCGCGACTTTTCCATACCGCAGATCCCCTTACGTCAATTGCGTATCCTATCTTTTCAATGGGATTTTTCTAACTCCGGTATTTAGAGTCGTGTCTGAAGTGAGCGTTAGAATTCTAACGACAAAACTCCAGCCGCAGCAAAAAGCCAGGAGTTAAGAGCTTTCTGGGCTAACGCCGGTTCATAAAGCTCTTAACTACTGTACTCTAAAGTACACTAACACCCATAAACTACCTATGTACCCCTAAACCGAGGTCCCCCCACATCGCCGCCACTCGATTAAATTTTTTTAACCCCTAATCTGCCGACCGCCACTAACGTTATACTTATGTACCCCTAATCTGCTGCCCCTAACACCGCCGACCCCTGTATTATATTTATTAACCCCTAACCTGCCCCCCACAATGTCGCAGCCAGCTACCTACAATAATTAACCCCTAATCTGCCGACCGCAAAGAGCCGCCACCTACACTATAGCTATGTACCCCTAATCTGCTGCCCCTAACACCGCCGACCCCTTTATTATATTTATTAACCCCTAATCTGCCCCCCTCAACGTTGCCTCCACCTGCCTACACTTATTAACCCCTAATCTGTGGAGCGGACCTGAGCGCTACTATAATAAAGTTATTAACCCCTAATCCACCTCACTAACCCTATAATAAATAGTATTAACCCCTAATCTGCCCTCCCTAACATCGCCGACACCTAACTTCAATTATTAACCCCTAATCTGCCGACTGGAGCTCACCGCTATAATAATAAATGTATTAACCCCTAAAGCTAAGTCTAACCCTAACACTAACACCCCCCTAAATTAAATATAATTTTAATCTAACGAAATTAATTAACTCTTATTAAATAAATTAATCCTATTTAAAGATAAATACTTACCTGTAAAATAAACCCTAATATAGCTACAATATAAATTATAATTATATTATAGCTATTTTAGGATTAATATTTATTTTACAGGTAACTTTGTAATTATTTTAACCAGGTACAATAGCTATTAAATAGTTAAGAACTATTTAATAGCTAAAATAGTTAAAATAATTACAAATATACCTGTAAAATAAATCCTAACCTAAGTTACAATTAAACCTAACACTACACTATCAATAAATTAATTAAATAAAATACCTATAATTATCTACAATTAAACCTAACACTACACTATCAATAAATAAATTAAATACAATACCTACAAATAAATACAATGAAATAAACTAACTAAAGTACAAAAAATAAAAAAGAACTAAGTTACAAAAAAATAAAAAAATATTTACAAACATTAGAAATATATTACAACAATTTTAAACTAATTACACCTACTCTAAGCCCCCTAATAAAATAACAAAGCCCCCCAAAATAAAAAAATGCCCTACCCTATTCTAAATTACTAAAGTTCAAAGCTCTTTTACCTTACCAGCCCTGAACAGGGCCCTTTGCGGGGCATGCCCCAAGAAGTTCAGCTCTTTTGCCTGTAAAAAAAAACATACAATACCCCGCCCAACATTACAACCCACCACCCACATACCCCTAATTTAACCCAAACCCCCCTTAAATAAACCTAACACTAAGCCCCTGAAGATCTCCCTACCTTGAGTCGTCTTCACCCAGCGGAGCCAAGCGGAGCAAGAAGAGGTCCTCCATCCGGTAGAAGTCTTCATCCAAGCGGGGCAGAAGAGGTCTTCCATCCGATTGAAGTCTTCATCCAAGAGGCATTTTTTGTAACTTAGTTCTTTTTTATTTTTTGTACTTTAGTTAGTTTATTTCATTGTATTTATTTGTAGATATTGTATTTAATTTAATTATTGATAGTGTAGTGTTAGGTTTAATTGTAGATAATTATAGGTATTTTATTTAATTAATTTATTGATAGTGTAGTGTTAGGTTTAATTGTAACTTAGGTTAGGATTTATTTTACAGGTAAATTTGAAATTATTTTAACTATTTTAGCTATTAAATAGTTCTTAACTATTTAATAGCTATTGTACCTGGTTAAAATAATTACAAAGTTACCTGTAAAATAAATATTAATCCTTAAATTGCTATAATATTATTATACTTTATATTGTAGCTATATTAGGATTTATTTTACAGGTAAGTATTTATCTTTAAATAGGAATAATTTATTTAATAAGAGTTAATTAATTTCGTTAGATTAAAAATTATATTTAATTTAGGGGGGTGTTAGTGTTAGGGTTAGACTTATCTTTAGGGGTTAATCCATTTATTAGAATAGCGGTGAGCTCCAGTCGGCAGATTAGGGGTTAATAATTGAAGTTAGGTGTCGGCGATGTTAGGGAGGGCAGATTAGGGGTTAATACTACTTATTATATGGATAGTGAGGCGGATTAGGGGTTAATAACTTTATTATAGTAGCGCTCAGGTCCGCTCGGCAGATTAGGGGTTAATAAGTGTAGGCAGGTGGAGGCAACGTTGTGGGGGGCAGATTAGGGGTTAATAAATATAATATAGGGGTCGGCGGTGTTAGGGGCAGCAGATTAAGGGTACATAGGGATAATGTAAGTAGCAGCGGTTTACGGAGCGGCAGATTAGGGGTTAAAAATAATATACAGGGGTCAGCGATAGCGGGGGCGGCAGAATAGGGGTTAATAAGTGTAAGGTTAGGGGTGTTTAGACTCGGGGTACATGTTAGAGTGTTAGGTGCAGACGTAGGAAGTGTTTCCCCATATCAAACAATGGGGCTGCGTTAGGAGCTGAACACGGCTTTTTTGCAGGCGTTAGGTTTTTTTTCAGCTCAAACAGCCCCATTGTTTCCTATGGGGGAATCGTGCACGAGCACGTTTTTGAGGCTGGCCGCGTCCGTAAGCAACTCTGGTATCGAGAGTTGCATTTGCGTTAAATATGCTCTACGCTCCTTTTTTGGAGCCTAACGCTGACATTATATGGACTCTCAATACCAGAGTTATTTTAAAGGAGCGGCCAGAAAAAAGCCAGCGTTAGCTACGCGGGTCGTTACCGACAAAACTCTAAATCTAGCTGATAGTAAGGACTGTATACACAAATCTCAAAAATACTGTATATGTTAAATATGTTCAATCAAAGTAAACTGACAATGGTTAAAAAAAAAAAAAAGAATATGCTTTATTTGGGGTATCGATTGTGTAAAAAAGGATTAATACAGTTAAAATAATTCATACCAACATAATAAAAAAAATATTGAATAATGATTTTTAGAAAATGGAAACAAATGCCTAGATTACAAGTTTGACGTTAACAGGGGTGCGTTGCTAACAAGCCTTTTTTTCTAACGCTACCTTAAGACAACGCTGGTATTACAGGTTTTTTTAAACCTGGCATTAGCCGCAAAAAGGTGAGTGTAGAGCAGAATTTAACTCCACATCTCACCTCAATACCAGCGTTGCTTACGGTAGCGGTAAGCTGGCTAAACGTGCTAGTGCACGATTTCCCCATAGGAAACAATGGCGCTGAGCTGCCTGAAAAAAACCTATCACCTGCAAAAAAGCATCGTCCAGCTTCTAACGCAGCCCCATTGTTTCCTATGGGAAAATAAAAAATATGTCTGCACCTAACACCCTAACATGAACCCCGAGTCTAAACACCCCTAATCTTACACTTATTAACCCCTAATCTGCCACCCCCGCTATCGCTGACATTGTATTTTTTTTTTACAGGTAAAAGAGCTGATTACTTTGGGGCAATGCCCCGCAAAAGGTCCTTTTAAGGGCTATTTGTAATTTAGTGTAGGGTAGGGAATTTTTTTTTATTTTGGGGGCTTTTTTTATTTTATTAGGGGGATTAGATTAGGTGTAATTAGTTTAAAATTCTTGTAATACTTTTTTTTTCTGTAATTTAGTGTTGTTTTTTTTTTTAGTAATTTAGTTTATTTTATTTAATTGTAAATAATTGTAGGTGGTTTAGGTAATTAGTTTAATGATAGTGTAGTGTTAGGTGTAATTGTAACTTAGGTTAGGATTTATTTTCCAGGTAATTTTGTACTTATTTTAGCTAGGTAGTTACTAAATAGTTAATAACTATTTAATAACTATTGTACCTAGTTACAATAAATACAAAGTTGCCTGTAAAATAAATATAAATCCTAAGCTAGCTACAATGTAACTATTAGTTATATTGTAGCTAGCTTAGGGTTTATTTTATCGGTAAATATTTAGTTTTAAATAGGATTAATTTATTTAATTATGTTAAATTAATTTAGTTTAATTTAAATTATATTTAAGTTAAGGGGGTTAGACTAAGGGTTAGACTTAGGTTTAAAGGTTAATAAATTTATTATAGTAGCGGCGACGTTGGGGGTCAGAAGATTGGGGTTAATAAATGTAGGTAGGTGTCAGCGACATTGTGGATGGCAGATTAGGGGTTCATATGTATAATGTAGGTGGCGGCGATGTCCGGTCGGCAGATTAGGGTTTAAAAACCTTTATTTTTGTGTTTGCGATGTGGGGGGGGGCTCGGTTTAGGGGTTAATAGGTAGTTTATAGGTGTTAGTGTACTTTGTTGCACTTTAGTTAAGAGTTTTATGTTCCTGCGTTAGCCCATAAAACTCTTAACTACTGACTTTTAAATGCGGTCAAAGTCTTGACAGGAGAGGGTCTACCGCTCACTTCTTCCAAGACTCGTAATACCAGTGTTAGGAAAATCCCATTAAAAAGATAGGATACGCAATTGACGTAAGGGGATTTGCGGTAGCCTCGAGTCGTGGAAGAAAAGTGAGCGGTGAGCCTGTACCTGTCAGACTCGTAATACCAGCGTTAGGTAAAAAGCAGCGTTGGGACCTCTCAACACTGCTTTTTAAGGCTAACACCAAACTCGTAATCTCGGTGAAAATAAATAAACAGTTGCAAATTATTGAAAATCTATTTATGATTGTTGGTATTGCTTCCACGGAGGAATCGAAAACAGAGGGACCGTTTTTGTGTATGCTGAGATAACGACGACAGACTTCCAGTTTCGAGCTGTATCTCCATGCGCATGTGTATTAAAATCTGATGACGTCACTGGGTGCTCCATGCGTGAGTGTTATAGCGAAGGAGAAGCACATGGTAAGAGATGAGAAGAAGCTATTGGGAGGAGTTAGACGGCCATTTTTAAATCATGGAATATAAACTTATTTTCTGAAAATACGGATGCATGGTATCAGTATAATTGTAATCAAGAGATCGTACCTATGGGCTAACGTTGTTTTAGGTGTAGACTGTCCCTTTAATGTAAATATTAACCCCTAAACCTAACAACCCCCTAACTTTAAATTAAAATTACAATATCCCTATCTTAAAATAAATAAAAACTTACCTGTGAAATTAAAAAAACCCACCAATTAAATAAACTAAATTAAAATTACACATTAAAAAAAACAGACACTACTAAAAATATTTATATCTAAAATTACAAAAAATAAAAAATACTAAATTACAAAAAATAAAAACTAAAGTACAAAAAATAACAAACACTAAATTACAAAAAATGAAAAAAGAAATTATCCAATTACAAACAATTACACCTAATCGAATAGCCCT
Organism: Bombina bombina; assembly: GCF_027579735.1. Classification (NCBI taxonomy): domain Eukaryota; kingdom Metazoa; phylum Chordata; class Amphibia; order Anura; family Bombinatoridae; genus Bombina; species Bombina bombina. The sequence continues at coordinate 649,959,063 of NC_069500.1, read as the reverse complement.
ATAAAATAAAAAAGCCCCCCCCGAAATAAAAAACCCTAGCCTACAAATAAACTACCAATAGCCATTAAATGGGCCTTTTGTAGGGCATAGCCCTAAAGAAATCAGCTCTTTTACCTGAACAAAAATACAAAAGACCCCCCAACAGCTAAACCCACCCCCAACCAACCCCCCAAAATAATAAACCTAACTCTAACAAAAACCTAAGCTACCAATTCCCCTGAAAAGGGCATTTGTATGGGCATTGCCCTTAAAAGGGCATTTAGATCTTTTGCATTGCCCTTAAACGGCATTTAGCTCTTTTAAAAACCCCCACCCAACAAAAGTTAAAAAAAACCTAACACTAACCCCCGACATCCACTTACAGTTTCTGAAGTCTGGACATCCAGGCGGCGAGGTCTTCATCCATCCAGACGGCGTCTTCTATCTTCATCCAAGCAGCATTTTCTATCTTCAGCCCGGCGGCGTCTTCTATCTTCATCCCGGCAGTGCGGAGCAGGTCCATCCGTTAAGACATCCGGGGTGGAGCGTCCTCTTCATACAGTCGCCGCTGTACACTGAATCTTCAATGCAAGGGAGCCTTTTCAAAATGGTGTCCCTTGCATTCCTATTGGCTGATTTGATTTTTGAAATTCAAATCAGCCAATAGGATGAGAGCTACTGAAATTCTATTGGCTGATTTGAATAGCCAATATAATTTCAGTAGCTCTCATCCTATTGGCTGAATTGAACAGCCAATAGGATTTCAGTAGCTCTCATCCTATTGGCTGATTTGAATTTCAAAAATCAAATCAGCCAATAGAAATTCAAGGGACACCATTTTGAAAAGGCTCCTTTGCTTTGAAGATTCAGTGTACGGCTGTGACTGTATGAAGAGGACGCTCCTCACCGGATGTCTTGAAGGATGGACCCGATCCGCGCCGCCGGGATGAAGATAGAAGATGCCGCCAGGCTGAAGATAGAAGATGCCGCCTGGATGGATGAAGACCTTGCCACCTGGATAAAGACTTCTCACCGCCTGGGTGTCCGGACTTCAGAAACTGTAAGTGGATCATCGGGGGTTAGTGTTATTTTTTTTTTTTTAGATTAGAGTGTGCTTTTTTAAAAGAGCTAAATGCCCTTTTAAGGGCAATGCAAAAGAGCTAAATGCCCCTTTAAGGGCAATGCCCATACAAATAATCTTTATATTTTTTTCAGGTAAAAGAGCTGATTTCTTTAGGGCAATGACATACAAAGGGCCCTTATAAGGGCTATTGGTAGTTTATTGTAGGGTAGGGGTCTTTTTATTTTTGGGGGTCTTTTATATTTTTATAGGGCTATTAGATTAGGTGAAATTGTTTTTATTTTGGATAATTTCGTTTGTTATATTTTGTAATTTAGTGTTTTTTATTTTTTGTAATTTAGTATTTTTTATTTTTTGTAATTTTAGATTTAATTTTTTTTTAGTAGTTTTAGTTTTTTTTAAATGTGTATTTTAGTTTTTTTTAACTGGTAGTTATTTTAATTTTAGTATAATAGTTATGTTAGGTTAATTGTTAGTTTAAACTAGTTTAAACAAAAAAAAATGAATATGAGACTCCAGATAAAAAAACAAATAGGCTTTATAAAAAATATAATAAAAACAGTACAAATTATCAGATATGCAAATATGATCAGTAAAAACACGCTACGCGTTTCTCAGGGCTAACCACGCTGTTTCCTCAGGCAGGTTATCAACGCGTAGCGTGTTTTTACTGATCATATTTGCATATCTGATAATTTGTTGCTGTTTTTATTATATTTTTTATAAAGCCTATTTGTTTTTTTATCTGGAGTCTCCCGTTAATTTTTTTGTCCCATGAAGCACCCACTGGAACAGCAAATCAACTTTACCTGTATGTGCACTGGGCCACTTTAATATACCCAGTATGCTTGAATTGCACGATTGTGTGCTTTCTACATTGTGAGTATCCATCTGTTGGGAACGGCTTTTTTGGGATCTGTTACATAATTGCTCTGCACTAGGAGTCACCCTCCTCTTCATATAAGTGTATCTTAAAACTATTCTCAAACAATAAATGACATGACATATGAGTAGCACCTAAAACACTCAAGGTGCACCCAAAGAAATAAAATGTCCCCCTACAATGTGATGTGTGACATACTGAAATAGCTACCACAAAGAAACAACTTAATATTGATAGAGGCAGTCTATAGGAAACAGCGCTCAATAAAAGATAGTTGCAGGACCTAGGCAGTATATCAGCATTTAAACATTAGTGCATCAGTATCTCTCAGTAAAACATACTTCTCAGTAAACAAAGGACAAGTAGAGAAAAAGGACAAGTAGAGAAAAAGGGCTCATAGCCAGAAAAACATGTATGTCAAGATTTAGGCAAGCATGTAGATGTGTGTGTCAACTGTTGAACATCAGTAGGTATATCGTATAGCATCCATAGACTAATCTTAGAGAGAAAGAGGGTGTCATCACACCATCACCGACTACTGAGCCTAAGGGGTAATATAGATAATTTCAAAGCTGTGTGAACGCAATACATACAAAGAGTCAGCAACGTAAGATCGCTATTTATATCTCAAAGGGGAAAATATATATATATATATCTACCAGCCAGCAATGTCTCTAGTTCAGGTAACTTACTTGGCATGAGATGTGATAGATACTGTCAAAGTGATTGCAGCGTGTTGCAGAGAGGGAGCTGGAGACAAGATATGTCAGTTAGAAGTTTCAAAAACAGGCGCGGATCAACACAGTCCCGCGTCTGTGTCAACGGTGTCAGCGAGCATGGCTAATTTGCATAGCCGTCTGACGTCATCAGGGGGATGTGTATCAAGCAGTCAGAAAACATAGATGACAGCTAACCAATGTTAGCCGCAACTGCTGGGGCAAGCCAAAAAATGATTGTACATACCTACACTTGTAGGAAAGGGGCAAATTGTCTAAACATCTGAGTACATATCACAAAAACACCAGCATAACATGGGTCTATATTGCTTGTATACTTCTATCATATCCCAAAAAGGCTAAGAGAAGCCGTCTGACTTGCAGATAGTTATATGGATCTGAGAGCCCTAGTCTGCCCAAAATGTGCTAATGCATGTTATGAGTACCATATCTATCCAGAGAGCCATATGTGTGAGAAACAGTACAGGTATAGGGTTAGTAAATGTACTTAAAGAGAGCATAGTCTACCAGAATGTTGGTGCTAGAGCTAATCATGATACAAAATAAACAACAACAACAATCCTATACTGGTAAAACATATGCCAGAGTCTTGTGCCTGAGTAACATGTTACTCTTACAGTGGGATCCCAGTGTTACAATCATAGTTCCCCTGTTACAATTGGCAATCAAGTGTGGTCATATGCAAAAGATAAAATCAGGGTTATATTAACAGCGAGCCATGGTATCCAGATAAATCAATAAAGCATATGCATAGTCAGTGGGCAAATTTTGGAAGTAAAAGTAAAACATCCTATCACTATGCAAACAGATATTGATGATATGGCCAATGTATGTTCTTGCCTAAATCAGGAAACCTTGCCATATAGGGTAAGGTATCATGCACAGTCCGAGGAAGGACCATTGCTGGTTACACAGATATTATAGGAAACAGTGCCAGTCATTGGACATATTAAGTCCCCTCGGGTATAGGGTGTCAAGTCTGTGTATCCACTTGGTCTCCCTCTGCAGGAGTATTCTATCCCGATTACCCCCCCCCGCTGTAGCGGTGGGACGTGGTCAATGAGGATAAAACGTATGTCTGTTACCTTATGCTTGGCCTGTAGGAAGTGTCTAGCCACTGGTTGGTCTGCTGTTCCCTTATCCAAAGCAGTACGAATTGCTGAACAGTGATTTGCCATTCTTATCAGTGCGTAATATTTTCCACAACAGCAGCTTAGAAGGTATACAACGTGACTTGTTGTGCATGTGATGAAGTGCCTTATGGTGTACTTCTGTGTGGTATGTGGGTGTCGAAACACCTTGCAGGGGATCATGCCACTGCGGATGGTGCACCCCAGGCATCTGAAGCAACCTGTTTTAGTGGATTTTAGACACTTCTTTGTGTAGCTTTGCTCGGGGTCCGTCTGCATCAATAGATCCCTGAGGCTTCTGCCACATCTGTATCCCATGATTGGTGGGTCCAAGTGTCCAAAGGGGAGTGTTTGGTCGGTGCCAAGGATTTCCCATCTGTTTTTGATAGAATCAGCCAAGACCTTTTTCCCTTTGTTATAGGTGGTTGTAAAAAACATTCTTGGTTTCTTGTCAGCCTGGTTTGTTCGTTCGTTTTCAGACATTAATTCTCGTCTTACTTCCTCTATCAGTTCAGGTGAGTAGCCCCTCTGCAGGAATTTGTTAGACATTTCATCCATTTGGGTTAACCTGTTGGTTGCCTCAGTATTGTTCCTCATTACCCTGATCATTTGGGATTTCACAATAGCCCTCCTGGTATGTGGTGGGTGGTTACTTGTTGCCTCAAGTAAAGAATTCCGATCGGTGGGTTTTGTGTATAAAGTTGTAGATAGTTTCCCTTCCTTCTTGTAGATTCTTAGATCCAGAAAATCTATCTGGTCTCGGTCAAATTTTAGTTCGAACTTGATGGGACAAGTTAGAGCATTAAGTTTAGTTACCCATTCAGTGAGTAAATCAACAGGGCCACACCATATTAGGAAGACATCGTCGATGTACCGTCTGTAGTGTTTAACCACTTCATGGTTATATACCTTCATGGTGTCCCTTTCATACTGCTGTTCCCTATAATATCTGTGTAACCAGCAATGGTCCTTCCTCGGACTGTGCATGATACCTTACCCTATATGGCAAGGTTTCCTGATTTAGGCAAGAACATACATTGGCCATATCATCAATATCTGTTTGCATAGTGATAGGATGTTTTACTTTTACTTCCAAAATTTGCCCACTGACTATGCATATGCTTTATTGATTTATCTGGATACCATGGCTCGCTGTTAATATAACCCTGATTTTATCTTTTACATATGACCACACTTGATTGCCAATTGTAACAGGGGAACTATGATTGTAACACTGGGATCCCACTGTAAGAGTAACATGTTACTCAGGCACAAGACTCTGGCATATGTTTTACCAGTATAGGATTGTTGTTGTTGTTTATTTTGTATCATGATTAGCTCTAGCACCAACATTCTGGTAGACTATGCTCTCTTTAAGTACATTTACTAACCCTATACCTATACTGTTTCGTACACATATGGCTCTCTGGATAGATATGGTACTCATAACATGCATTAGCACATTTTGGGCAGACTAGGGCTCTCAGATCCATATAACTATCTGCAAGTCAGACGGCTTCTCTTAGCCTTTTTGGGATATGATAGAAGTATACAAGCAATATAGACCCATGTTATGCTGGTGTTTTTGTGATATATACTCAGATGTTTAGACAATTTGCCCCTTTCGTACAAGTGTAGGTATGTACAATCATTTTTTGGCTTGCCCCAGCAGTTGCGGCTAACATTGGCTAGCTGTCATCTATGTTTTCTGAGTGCTTGATACACACACCCCTGATGACGTCAGACGGCTATGCAAATTAGCCATGCTCGCTGACACCGTTGACACAGACGCGGGACTGTGTTGATCCGCGCCTGTTTTTGAAACTTCTAACTGACATATCTTGTCTCCAGCTCCCTCTCTGCAACACGTTGCAATCACTTTGACAGTATCTATCACATCTCATGCCAAGTAAGTTACCTGAACTAGAGACATTGCTGGCTGGTAGATATATATATATATATATTTTCCCCTTTGAGATATAAATAGCGATCTTACGTTGCTGACTCTTTGTATGTATTGCGTTCACACAGCTTTGAAATTATCTATATTACCCCTTAGGCTCAGTAGTCGGTGATGGTGTGATGACACCCTCTTTCTCTCTAAGATTAGTCTATGGATGCTATACGATATACCTACTGATGTTCAACAGTTGACACACACATCTACATGCTTGCCTAAATCTTGACATACGTGTTTTTCTGGCTATGAGCCCTTTTTCTCTACTTGTCCTTTTTCTCTAATTGTCCTTTGTTTACTGAGAAGTATGTTTTACTGTGAGATACTGATGCACTAATGTTTAAATGCTGATATATTGCCTAGGTCCTGCAACTATCTTTTATTGAGCGCTGTTTCCTATAGACTGCCTCTATCAATGTTAAGTTGTTTCTTTGTGGTAGCTATTTCAGTATGTCACACATCACATTGTAGGGGGACATTTTATTTCTTTGGGTGCACCTTGAGTGTTTTAGGTGCTACTCATATGTCATGTCATTTATTGTTTGAGAATAGTTTTAAGATACACTTATATGGTTTGCACAATTATACTGTTTTTAACTATCACATTAGTAAAGGTAGGAATATTTTTAATTAGGTGATTCACCTGTTGTCATGGTTACATAGGTTTTGGCGCAATTTCACTATTTGTTTGATGGGAGGGGCTATGTTGCTTTATATTGCACACTGTTCATTTGCACTGTTGCCTGGTCTGAGGAAGGGGTCTGCGTACCCCGAAAGGTCACCTTAATAAAAAAAAAAATATTTTATATACCAAATCCAGTGAGTGCAGTCCTCTTCTATAATGGATTATTGATATACCTGACTTGGCACCCTGGTTGATGTCCCTATTGCATTGTGAGTGCAGACACACATGGAAGTTATGGATTATTTTACTTGTCTGGCACCCAACCACTATTGACTTTATTAGCCTCCTGCCATCAGTGGGCTCCACACTGCTGGGGCTTTTTTTGTTCATATTGTGGGCCACATTTTGGGCCTAAAACTACCTGCACACGGGTGATCACTTCACCAAACTCTGCTTACTGGAATTCTACCAAACAACTACTGTTTGATACTGTGATTAAAGACTTATCCAGGAACATGGCGGAGGGTACAACAGACTCTGCCATACAGGAGGAATAATATACTACTAAAACCTTTGCCTTTACATCTGAGGATGCACTGAGAATATTAGTGGACTCAGAACTAACGGATACTGCACAAACAGATACACCACTTACGATATACAATACCCTTATTAGACTTAAGAAAAGGGAAACGGATCTTGAACTACATACTGTGTACCTCTCTAAGTACTATAAAAACAACAAAATACCAAGAGGTTTCAGAGTCAGAAATCAGCCTACCATTGGTAGAAACAACAAAAGTTTTTGCCTACGCTGGTGTCAAATCTTGAACAAGTGCTCAATGAACCTAATCCTTCTGGTCATTGAGGAATGCACTAACATCCTAGCAACTGTGAGAGAGGAGCTGACTGAATTTAACAATAACAAACTACATATCCTGAGGGATGACTCCAGTGAGGCTTGGATGGAGAAATTCAGTAAACAAGTAAACGACTATAAGAAGGGGCTTATGGCATTTAAAAATCAGAAAATAATCACGGTGGACAATGACTACAAAGACAAGAGGATATATTCCTGGCTATATGGTAGCAACCAACATCGAGGCCCACAAAGACCACGATGCCAAAGGCAATATCGCTCTAGGTTCCTAAACACTGTGGACAGTAGTTCAGGATCCGATAACGAAGTTGGCTACCAAGAACAAAGACAGCTGGATCAAGCACCCACCACATCCAATACCCATTTTTTAGGGGTTACAACAAGATCAGCCAACACACGAGGCCGAGGCTGCACCCAAGGAGGGGGAACTATTGTGGCAAGAAGACCTCCACTACCACCAAGGTAATGAACCCAGACATTGTTTTCAATATCAGCAACAGGACACTCACAGAAGGAGAGATTAGCCTTCTCAATAAAGGCCTCACATTTATCCCAACCTTCAGCAATGATGACTTTGACACTTTTCTGGACATACACAGATTTCAGAGGAATCTAAAGCTCAAGGAACATTTTAGGGACTCAAACAGCACCCCAGAGATGAAAAGATTTAAACCTAAAAGCAAATTTGAGCCAAATACATGTGGAACAAGCATTAAAATCTTCACCAGGCTCATCTCAAATGATTCAGACAATGCTAAAATGGACAAACATCGCCCAAACCTCACGAAGGCAGAGAGAGTGGCTATAAAATCTCTAGCCTCTGATGCTGACATTTTCATACGTCCGGTCGACAAGGGTGGTGCCATTGTCATTATGGACTACGCCCAATATTGCACTGAAGTCCTGCGACAACTAAGTGACAACTTGACTTACAAAAAACTCACCTGGGACCCCACTACAAAATTCAAGAAAGAAATTGATGTGACACTTACAAATGCTGTACAACAGAAATGGATTGACCAAGATGAGTTTGACTTCCTGAGTTGCACACACCCCATTCACCCTATACTGTATACTCTGCCTAAAATCCATAAAGATCAGCTGAATCCCCCTGGCAGGCCGATTGTATCCGCCAGGGGCTCGCTGCTACAACCTTTGGCCCAGTATGTGGACGCAATCCTGCAACCTATTGTGAGATCTATGGATTCCTACATTAAAGACTCTGGTGACCTCATTAGGATTCTGAATTCTGTGGAAGGTATCACAAGTGGGGACATACTTGTGACAATGGACGTGAGGAGTCTATACACAGTGATCCCGCACAACGGGGGAATAGATGCCATTTCTACAGCACTTGACAGATACCCCTATGTGGGCCCTCCAATGACCTTTATTCTTGACATTCTTGACAAGTGTTTGAAACTTAACTATTTTCGTTTTGAGAACATCTTCTACCAGCAATTAACCGGAACGGCAATGAGATCTTACGTTGCCCCGTCCTACGTGAATCTCTACATGGAGCAGTATGAAAGGGACACCATGAAGGTATATAACCATGAAATGGTTAAACACTACAGACGGTACATCGACGATGTCTTCCTAATATGGTGTGGCCCTGTTGATTTATTCACTGAATGGGTAACTAAACTTAATGCTCTAACTTGTCCCATCAAGTTCGAACTAAAATTTGACCAAGACCAGATAGATTTTCTGGATCTAAGAATCTACAAGAAGGAAGGGAAACTATCTACAACTTTATACACAAAACCCACCGATCGGAATTCTTTACTTGAGGCAACAAGTAACCACCCGCCACATACCAGGAGGGCTATTGTGAAATCCCAAATGATCAGGGTAATGAGGAACAATACTGAGGCAACCAACAGGTTAACCCAAATGGATGAAATGTCTAACAAATTCCTGCAGAGGGGCTACTCACCTGAACTGATAGAGGAAGTAAGACGAGAATTAATGTCTGAAAACGAACGAACAAACCCGGCTGACAAGAAACCAAGAATGGTTTTTACAACCACCTATAACAAAGGGAAAAAGGTCTTGACTGATTCTATAAAAAACAGATGGGAAATCCTTGGCACCGACCAAACGCTCCCCTTTGGACACTTGGACCCACCAATCATGGGATACAGACGTGGCAGAAGCCTCAGGGATCTATTGATGCAGACGGACCCCGAGCAAAGCTACACAAAGAAGTGTCTAAAATCCACTAAAACAGGTTGCTTCAGATGCCTGGGGTGCACCATCCGCAGTGGCATGATCCCCTGCAAGGTGTTTTGACACCCACATACCACACAGAAGTACACCATAAGGCACTTCATCACATGCACAACAAGTCACGTTGTATACCTTCTAAGCTGCTGTTGTGGAAAATATTACGTTGTTAAAACATCTGACAACGCACGGATAAGAATGGCAAATCACCGTTCAGCAATTCGTACTGCTTTGGATAAGGGAACAGCAGACCAACCAGTGGCTAGACACTTCCTACAGGCCAAGCATAAGGTAACAGACATACGTTTTATCCTCATTGACCACGTCCCACCGCTACGGCGGGGGGGTAATCGGGATAGAATACTCCTGCAGAGGGAGACCAAGTGGATACACAGACTTGACACCCTATACCCGAGGGGACTTAATATGTCCAATGACTGGCACTGTTTCCTATAATATCTGTGTAACCAGCAATGGTCCTTCTTCGGACTGTGCATGATACCTTACCCTATATGGCAAGGTTTCCTGATTTAGGCAAGAACATACATTGGCCATATCATCAATATCTGTTTGCATAGTGATAGGATGTTTTACTTTTACTTCCAAAATTTGCCCACTGACTATGCATATGCTTTATTGATTTATCTGGATACCATGGCTCGCTGTTAATATAACCCTGATTTTATCTTTTGCATATGACCACACTTGATTGCCAATTGTAACAGGGGAACTATGATTGTAACACTGGGATCCCACTGTAAGAGTAACATGTTACTCAGGCACAAGACTCTGGCATATGTTTTACCAGTATAGGATTGTTGTTGTTGTTTATTTTGTATCATGATTAGCTCTAGCACCAACATTCTGGTAGACTATGCTCTCTTTAAGTACATTTACTAACCCTATACCTATACTGTTTCGTACACATATGGCTCTCTGGATAGATATGGTACTCATAACATGCATTAGCACATTTTGGGCAGACTAGGGCTCTCAGATCCATATAACTATCTGCAAGTCAGACGGCTTCTCTTAGCCTTTTTGGGATATGATAGAAGTATACAAGCAATATAGACCCATGTTATGCTGGTGTTTTTGTGATATATACTCAGATGTTTAGACAATTTGCCCCTTTCCTACAAGTGTAGGTATGTACAATCATTTTGTGGCTTGCCCCAGCAGTTGCGGCTAACATCGGTTAGCTGTCATCTATGTTTTCTGACTGCTTGATACACACCTCCCTGATGACGTCAGACGGCTATGCAAATTAGCCATGCTCGCTGACACCGTTGACACATACGCGGGACTGTGTTGATCCGCGCCTGTTTTTGAAATTTCTAACTGACATATCTTGTCTCCAGCTCCCTCTCTGCAACACGCTGCAATCACTTTGACAGTATCTATCACATCTCATGCCAAGTAAGTTACCTGAACTAGAGACATTGCTGGCTGGTAGAGATATATATATATTTTTTCCCCTTTGAGATATAAATAGCGATCTTACGTTGCTGACTCTTTGTATGTATTGCGTTCACACAGCTTTGAAATTATCTATATTACCCCTTAGGCTCAGTAGTCGGTGATGGTGTGATGACACCCTCTTTCTCTCTAAGATTAGTCTATGGATGCTATACGATATACCTACTGATGTTCAACAGTTGACACACACATCTACATGCTTGCCTAAATCTTGACATACGTGTTTTTCTGGCTATGAGCCCTTTTTCTCTACTTGTCCTTTTTCTCTACTTGTCCTTTGTTTACTGAGAAGTATGTTTTACTGAGAGATACTGATGCACTAATGTTTAAATGCTGATATACTGCCTAGGTCCTGCAACTATCTTTTATTGAGCGCTGTTTCCTATAGACTGCCTCTATCAATGTTAAGTTGTTTCTTTGTGGTAGCTATTTCAGTATGTCACACATCACATTGTAGGGGGACATTTTATTTCTTTGGGTGCACCTTGAGTGTTTTAGGTGCTACTCATATGTCATGTCATTTATTGTTTGAGAATAGTTTTAAGATACACTTATATGGTTTGCACAATTATACTGTTTTTAACTATCACATTAGTAAAGGTAGGAATATTGTTAATTAGGTGATTCACCTGTTGTCATGGTTACATAGGTTTTGGCGCAATTTCACTAATTGTTTGATGGGAGGGGCTATGTTGCTTTATATTGCACACTGTTCATTTGCACTGTTGCCTGGTCTGAGGAAGGGGTCTGCGTACCTCGAAACGTCACCTTTATAAAAAAAAAATATTTTATATACCAAATCCAGTGAGTGCAGTCCTCTTCTATAATGGATCATATATATATATATATATATATATATATATATATACATATATACAGGTGGCCCTCGTTTTACAACGGTTCAATTTACACCGTTTCAGAATAACAACCTTTTTTTCCAGTCATGTGACTGCTATTGAAAAGCATTGAGAAGCAGTGCATTGATTAAAATAGCCAGTAGGTGGAGCTGTCCGCTTGTGTTGCAGCAAAGCCAAGCAAGCTGAAATTAATCAGTTTAACCAGACCTGAGCTATCGAGCAGATTTCAGAGGAACAAGATCTTCCTGTCTATAAATCAGTCTAGATTGGAATGTATAGAAATAATTGTTTGCAGAAAAATGCAAGTGAAGTCTGTGTTGTGTGATTATTTTATTAGATTTATAATGCTGTTTAGCAAATGTTTTTGTTCATTTAACTTAGTTTAATTATATATTCTGTGTTGTGTAATTATTTTATTAGGTTTATAATGCTGTTTAGCATTTAAAGTCTTAATTTCAAAGCTTTAAAAATAATGTTTTAGGTGTTACTAATGACAATTTTGAGAGGGGCCTGGAACCTATCTCCCTCACTTCCCATTGACTTACATTATAAACTGGGTTTCAATTTACAACAGTTTCGATTTACAACCATTCCTTCTGGAATCTAACCCCGGTGTAAACTGAGGGCTACCTGTATATATATATATATATATATATATATATATATATATATATAGTCCATGTAAAAAACAAGGTAACAGCACCACAGCACACAATCTTCTTTTAAAGGTGAAAAATCTTTATTTGAGGTTTAGCAACCAGTAAAAAGCGACGTTTCGGACCTACATAGTCCTTAATCATGCATAAGTTACAATCAAACAAACTGACTTTAAAAAGGGTATCTGGACCAATCATGCTTCAATTCTCAGTGTTAATTGGTTTAACCCATACCTATCCAGGTTTGTAAATTTCAACAACACAGTGACCTCTAGTGGTACCAGAATATGTTCCATCATTTAAAACCATTATAAAAACAAATACAAATCATAATCTCTATTCAGACCGTTTGGCTGATACTCCTTGGTAACGTGCACACAGGTGGGAAAGAAATTTTACTAAAACCTATGGTGCTGGATTCAACTCACTTACTTCTTGTTCATGGAATCAGCAGAGTCACAAGCACCTGTAGTGAGTGAAAACACAATGGAGGACAAGCAGCCTTCTACTTTCTCCTATTCAGACATAGATGCAGCACGCATCACCTCACTGGCCCTGGGATCAAGGAATTTTTTAAGGGTCACTGCAGAAGCAGACACTAAAAAAGAGTATGAGAGAACAAAAAGAAAATTGATATCTCTGGAACTGCATTCTGTGACACTTGCAGAATACTACCGTATTAAAAGGATCCCCAGAGGCTTAAGAGTTAAACTGAGGCCCACCATTCTATCTAACAATGAAATGTATAAAAGTAAATTTGAGAGCATTCTGAATAAGTGCTCATTTGACCTTATCGTCTTGACCGTGGAGTGCCTACAACTGGAAATTGAGAAACAGAAAAAAACCGTATCAGAAGTGGAAAGAATGATGGAAACTAAACTCACCCTGGATATGCTGAAAACTACTAAAGAAGAAGTAGATGCATTACTGGCACAATACCGTTCAGACCTGGAAGAAAGGAAAAGGGTTAAATTTGCACGGGATGAAACGGACTATGCCAACAACAGAGTGTATCAGTGGTCACATGACCAGACGTCACGACGCGAGGGCCCACGCTGGAGGAGACAGCCGAGAATTACAGCAGCGCAAGAAAAGGAAGACAGCTCATCATCCGGCGAGAGTTTTTTAGACACAGGCTCAGAAGGCGACACCGGAGGGGAGGGCGGAAGCACCGCCGATCAAAGGGAGTACAAGATGCACACACGGAGTTCCTGGAACCAGCAAGGGCAGCCGCAGCGGTCACGGAGAGGAGCCAGACATCGCAGGGGTATGAGAAAACAACAATAGAGGTAAAAAAGTTGCCGGTTGTTAACCCCTTACTGTTTAACAAAAATGAACTGCCTGTTACTAACTTTATAAAGGGAAATGAACGGAACGAACTGTCTAATATTGCTAGTACTCCAGTGTTATCTGAAAATCCACTTGAGGGAAATGAACTGCCTGAGATTAACCTCTTAGAGTGTGGTATAATAAGGGGAAATGAACTGCCTGAAATTAACTCCCTAGAGTGTGACATAGTAGATAGTACACTGTCTGAGTTTATACCTGTGATACCCAATGCTAGTCCACAGGCAAATGTTGAAACTAATCTGGTTATTAATATTTCGAAATATAAGCTTACAGATAATGAGCATAGCTTATTAATGAAGGGCTTGTCATACTGTCCAGTGAAAGATTGTGATGAGTTTGAAATTGACAAAGATCTATACAAATTTTTCAGACTTCTAAGGTTGAAATCAATATATGGTGGTAAAAATGTAGCCAATGTAAGTGAAACTAATGCAATAAATGAAGATGATATGCAGAGTGAATGTTTGAATTTGAAAAAGTTAAATCTGCACAAAAAATCTTCATATGTACCTCCAACAAGCAACTCAGGTGTAGAAACATTTGTTAAATTTGTTCAACAAGATGTTGCTAATCTAATGAAAAAAACTAGATTAAATCCTTACACAAAACAACATAACCTCACAAAAGGGGAATGGGAGGCTATATCTACTTTGAAAAATAACAAAAATATCACCATAAAAAATGCTGACAAGGGCGGAGCAATAATAGTGTTAGACACTGACTATTATGTGCAGGAGATATTACAACAGCTGTCAGATGGAGGGGTTTATGAAATATTGGATCATGATCCTCTTAAAGAAATACAAAGAGAGCTTAAGGGCATATTAGATAGAGCTTTGACTCATAACATTATTTCTAAACAGGTCTATGATTTTCTGTATAATAAATACCCCATAACACCAATTTTTTATACATTACCCAAAGTCCATAAAAGCTTATTACATCCACCAGGACGCCCTATTGTGGCCTGTACCGATTCTATTTTTTCTAATATCTCTATCTTTCTGGACAAAGTCCTCTTTCCATTTGTCAAACAGCAAAAATCCTTTATTAAGGATACAAATGATTTTCTTTCAAAACTTATGGGGATTGAAATAGAGGATACTTGGTTAATTTTTTCACTGGATGTGGTAAATCTATATACCTCTATTCCCCATGAGGCAGGTCTATTGACTGTGAAAAGTTTTTTGAGTGACAGTGGCTTATATAATCTATCCCCGATTGACTTTTTTGATGACATGTTGAGACTTGTCCTATATTGCAATTATTTTCTCTTTCAAGACACTTACTACATGCAAAAGCGGGGAACAGCCATGGGCTCCAATGTAGCCCCCTCATATGCCAATTTGTTCATGAGTGGCTTTGAGAACAAATTTGTCTACACTAATCAGCCATTCATCAGCCATTGTAAGCTGTGGCTAAGGTATATAGATGATATTTTTGGCATATGGGGGGGCTCATTGGAGTCCCTGATACAGTTTGTTGAGGATATTAATGCCTCTATGACAGGTCTAAGATTTACCCTTACTTACTCTATCCAAAAGATTAACTTTTTGGATACAACTGTATATCGACATGGAAATACATTAAGTACAGATCTATATGTAAAACCCACAGATAGAAATACTCTGCTGCGATATGAAAGTTTCCACCCTGATACTGTTTTTAAATCCATACCCAGGAGTCAACTTTTGCGTACTAAAAGAATAGTTAGAGATCAAAAAGTATTGCCAGAAAGACTAGTGTCTATGGGCAATAAATTTATCCAAAGAGGATATCCAAAAGAAAATATCGCTAAAAACATTCAGGATTTGGATAGAGTACATGATAAAAAACCAACAGAGAAAGGAACAGATAGATTAGTGCTTTCTATGGAATACAGTGACAAGAGCAATGACATCTTTAGAATAGTAAGAAAACACTGGCATCTTTTGTCAAAATATAATCCAGAGATAGAATCATTTAAACTCCCCCCTATGCCATCATATAGAAGGGTAAAAAATCTTAGGGATCACATAGTAAAAGCTGATATAGGTACATCTAAAATGTCTGATGTAAATTATCTAACTACCCCTAATAAAGGCTGTTACCCCTGCTTACACTGTGCTCAATGTAATTCAGTTATTAAAGGGAAATTCTTAGCACAAAATGACAAAAGAAAGCAATATACAATCAATGGGTTATATACATGCCAAACCAACTATGCAATCTACCTACTTAAATGCCCATGTGGTCTTTGTTACATTGGCGAGACCACCCAAGCCGCCAGGGATAGGTTTAGTCAACATAAAGCATCCATTAAATCAAAAGATATGTCACTTCCAGTATCAGCACATTTTACAAATATGGGTCATACAGTAAGCCAGCTTCGCTTTCAAGTGATTGACCATATCCCCCATCATAGAAGAGGGGGTAATAGGGAACTAAAATTAAAACAGAAAGAAGTATGGTGGATTAAACGTCTGAACACATTACATCCATATGGTCTGAATAGAGATTATGATTTGTATTTGTTTTTATAATGGTTTTAAATGATGGAACATATTCTGGTACCACTAGAGGTCACTGTGTTGTTGAAATTTACAAACCTGGATAGGTATGGGTTAAACCAATTAACACTGAGAATTGAAGCATGATTGGTCCAGATACCCTTTTTAAAGTCAGTTTGTTTGATTGTAACTTATGCATGATTAAGGACTATGTAGGTCCGAAACGTCGCTTTTTACTGGTTGCTAAACCTCAAATAAAGATTTTTCACCTTTAAAAGAAGATTGTGTGCTGTGGTGCTGTTACCTTGTTTTTTACATGGACTGTATACACTGGAGTTTGGCTGATACTCCTTGGTAACGTGCACACAGGTGGGAAAGAAATTTTACTAAAACCTATGGTGCTGGATTCAACTCACTTACTTCTTATATATATATATATACACTGTATATATATATATACATACTTCGTGGAATATACCACAGTGATTAGTAATGGTCACAGCACAGAAACCTCCATATATCCTTAAGAACTTTATTGTAGTTATTAAGGGGTCAAAAATTGTCAAAAATCAGGATTAGATCACATATTACTGAAATATATCATTACTAGTCCTAAAGCCCATTCACACGGGCCATTTTTTGCAGTACAGCGGTCCCACCCCTTGCGCTCTCTCCCTCCCCCTCTCTTTTGCTCTCTCTCTCCCCCCTCTCTTTTGCGCTCTCTCCCCCCTCTCTTTTGCGCTCTCTCTCTCCCCCCTATTTCAAAAGTGTACAAGGGTTACTTTTTAATATTAAAACTCACTAATATCATTTTTTTGTTAAAAATAAAAGATTATATATATATATATATATATATATATATATATATATATATATAAACAACGTGTGTATACACTCCCACTAACTCAAGTCGGCTGCCAGGGTGCTCTCGTGGAATAATAAACAAAACTTGGAAGTAAGCACTCACTGGTCTTCAGACAACAAAGTCACAAAAAAATTCTCTTTATTGCGTGCTGTGATGTTTCGGGACCAAACACAATCCATTCCTCTGACAGTGTTACAGTGAAAAAAGCAGCCTTATATAGGCCCCAAACACACTCCCAAAAACCTCAAAACCAATCAAAGGTCCTATTACATACACAAATTTGAAAGTATTTGAAGAATTATGTTTGAAAGAACACCAAATCAGTCTAAATATATGACATCTCTATGCAGCTGTAATAATTAGCACTGCATTAACAAATATTTGCTATCATTGGCCTTTTTTCCCCATTACTGCTGTAAGCTTGTACTAACATAAAACATCTCCACAGACTTTAATCAAGCTACCTGTAAATACCAGCAGTTTACAACAGCAATGTAATCTAGGCCATAAGTTTAATTTCTCACCAATACCAAGAGGCAAAGTATGTGAAGATATTATCTGCAGAAGCATCATAGTTTATTGTTTTCAAGGAAAGGACTAACTAGCACATATTATTAAATTGTGTTATAATTAGGCTGACCATATTGCCGCTTTAAAAAGGGACACATATGAAAAATACATATGTCAGGGCTCTTTTCAGGGCTGTTTAAAGAAATGGTTTTGTATAAGAACCCTCACATATGTATTTTTCATATGTGTTCCTTCTTAAAGCGGCAATATGGTCAGCCTAGTTATAATCTCTTGATACTGTATAATCCTTATATGCTCTGTATATAATACAACAGTGGGCTACAGCTACTATTTTACTTCTGACTCTTTGCTTTTAGGATTCTGCTATGTTTCTCTGTACTGTATATGCAATTCTTTCCTAGATACTACAATTGTGTACCCTGCTCTGCAGCATTTTGAATGGCTCCTATGTTTAATGAAAAAGTATTATGACTCATATTGCAAGTCAAACAAGAACAAGGACGAGTGGTCATTTATTATGGATAACAAAGCATTTCTCCAGTTTGCTAAAATTCATAATCCTTAACAATGATGAGTTATAAGTAGAATTTGATTTAGAATCATCATTATTTTTTTTACTCCGTGGTCCTAATAATTTTAAGGCTCTTGGTGCATAAATGTTGGAAATCAGTATCATAGGGTTAAATGAAATGGTTTAAAATAAATAAATAGGAATAAATGAAGGAATGAAGAATGATCAGTTTCAGCAAATACAGATCTATCTGTGTAAAGAGAAGTATATACTATTTTGTGACAGCAAAGGTGGAACAGCAAACTGCAGTTTAATTGCTAAGAAAACAAATTAATAAGCTGAAAAGGACAACAAATTTAGCATTTTGAAGAGTTTTCTTTTCTCTAGATCCATAGACCATCTGAATAATCTAAAATTGTGGCATTTTAGCTGTTTTAAAACTGCATTATGTGCCTGCTGAGTTGTTTGCCACATGTGGTTTATTGTGAATAAGTATTCTATTATTTGCACATCTGCTAACTAATATTATGTTAAACATTACATGTGCAATTATGTTCAATTATATCAAATGAATTTATTTGAGTTAATGCATATCCTCCTGGGCTTTGACATCTTTAGTTACAGGAAGTTTAACGCTGCGTAACAGATGGTACAAGAAAGTGTTTGTCAGCCAATAAATTTAAATGTTAAGTATACAGCGGTAATTTCAGTAGAGTTATACATTTTATTTAGCTACCCCGAAGTTACAACAAACTTCAAATATGATTACAAAAAGCTGCTGGGAAACATTTCTGGTCTGATAAATCTTGTGAATATTACTGATTTCAGTATTCAACAATTTAATATCTTCTGATTTGTTGTTTTCTTTCCGCTGTGTCAGAATTTCATGTCTTTGTCTCCAGTTCAGATGGTTTAATTTACCTCTCTCAAGTATTACATCCATGTTGAGACTGATGGTTCCCTCAGCAGGAGAAACAAAATGAAGATACAATATTCTTAGAAAACTGTTTGAGGTCTTTGTGAACCAGAATTAGACAGCTACACTGTAGATTATTTTTCTGTTAGAAAAGGTTTGTTCTTTTGTACCTTATAGACACATTTTATGTATATTACAATCTAATGGCTTGCGTCTGCTGGTATATTGTACTATACTCAACCTTCTATTCAAATATAGCTTAGAGGAGGTGATATGATAGAAGTATTCAAGTATATTAAGATTTATTAAAGCTGTGCATGAAAGCATAGTATCAGTATCATAGAATCAGTATTTTGCAAAATCACTTCTTATCATAAAGAGTAGTTGATTAATGGAGCTGACTTGGTAATGACAAAGATTACAAGAATGTTAGGGTTATAAATAAAGATATTCTAATTAATGTATCGTATACATTTGCAGTCAATATGTGCAGACTCAATTGGTATTCTGTTTTTTTGTTGTTGTCATAATCAATGTTTCAAAGTGTACTGGACATGTATGTGTGTGTTGATGTCTGAGGGGTCTGTATGCCTTCTCAGGAAAAGGCTGTGCAGGGAAAAATAAATCTGGTAAGCATTTTAATGCAGCTGAAACTTTCTAAGCCCTATACTTTTGATGGATAACACAGCGAGAGCTGTTAGTGCACTCATTGACTTCATATTACAAGTGGTGAATTGTGCGCGAGTGCAATCCAAAATACCACTGTAAAATGTAACACTTTTAAAGACCTAAAGTAAACCATTATTAATAGTATAATGCAGAACTACATGAAAAACTCCTGCTTGTTTGCCATCAGCTTAGTACACCATTGGTTTAGCACACCATCATCTTAGCACACCATTGTCTTACAACACCATCATCTTAGCACACCATTGTCTTACAACACCATCATCTTAGCACACCATTGTCTTACAACACCATCATCTTAGCACACCATTGTCTTACAACACCATCAGCGTAGCACACCATTGTCTTACAACACCATCATCTTAGCACACCATTGTCTTACAACACCATCATCTTAGCACACCATTGTCTTACAACACCATTGGCTTAGCACACCATTGTCTTACAACACCATCAGCTTAGCACACCATTGTCTTACAACACCATTGGCTTAGCACACCATTGTCTTACAACACCATTGGCTTAGCACACCATTGTCTAACAACACCATCAGCTTAGCACACCATTGTCTTACAACACCATTGGCTTAGCACACCATTGGCTTAGCACACCATCGGCTTAGCACACCATCAGCTTAGCACACCATCAGCTTAGCACACCATTGTCTTACAACACCATCATCTTAGCACACCATTGTCTTACAACATCATCAGCTTAGCACACCATTATCTTACAACACCATCAGCTTAGCACGCCATTGTCTTACAACAACATCAGCTTAGCACACCATTGTCTTACAACACCATCAGCTTAGCACACCATTGTTTTACAACACCATCAGTTTAGCACACCATTGTCAAACTACACCATCATCTTAGCACACCATTGTCTTACAACACCATCAGGTTAGCACACTATTGTCTTACAACACCATCAGCTTAGCACACCATTGTCTTACAACACCATCATCTTAGCACATCATTGTCTTACAACACCATCAGCTTAGCACACCATTGTCTTACAACACCATCAGCTTAGCACACTATTGTCTTACAACACCATCATCTTGGCACACCATTGTCTTACAACACCATTGGCTTAGCACACCATTGTCTTACAACACCATCAGCTTAGCTCACCATTGTCTTAAAACACCATCGGCTTAGCACACCATCGGCTTAGCACACCATCATCTTAGCACACCATTGGCTTTGCACACCATTGAAGAAAAACACAAAGGGACTAGGGAGCGCTATGATAAACCAAAGTGTAACACAAATAAACAGAGAATAAATAATACTCTTAATGATCAAAATTACAAGTGTAGAAGATAAACCGCAAGTGTAATTTGATCAGTTGGGATAAAAAACTAATAATACGTAATAAGTTCCAATTTTATAATAAATAAATAAATAAAATTAATATCAATATAAATAACAAACTTATTGAAGGTGCTGTTTACATATAAATCATATAATAATTTAATATAAATGTGACATACATAAAACATTTAGAACATCAATAAGATACACTATTAGGTCGACCTACTAAATGTTAAAATAATCCTACCATAGTACAATACACGGTGTATAAGAGAATTAATATTACAACACTCTTGCCAAAAAACACACAATAAATACACAGGAAATTTGTTTAACACTAATAAAATAAAATATATTGTGTCTCAAAAGTGCTTGTGGAGATACGGTTTGAAATAATGTCTATCAGGTCTCATTAATAAGCAAAAAAGTCCTAATGCAGGATGGTTTTAAATCCGGCCTTAATCGGTCTCTAACAGCTGTCCTTAGTCGAGGATTAATTGTGTGATTTGTCCTATGAGGAAAGGGAGTTCCTTTTAGTGTAGCATAGGGTAATGTGAGTAAAAAACAATATCCGTACTCATAATTTAGAATGTTATTATCAGCGTCTAATGTGAATCACTGAGTGACAGGTTTCCAAAGAAAGGACTTTGTGTACGGTAATCCTCTATCTTACGTTCCACCCTAACAAGTACAAACTTGTAGGCAAATTGTGTACAAAGGTATAGGCGAAAAAAAAACCCAGCATCTGCAAATAGCGTCCCAATAAGGGTCTGATCGTACACAACAAATCAGAGAATCCTTGAGTCTGCTTCAGCAGTACTATTGCACCGCTATAAGGGTTAAGTTGCCGATAACCTGAAATCATCAAATAAACAGCTGTGCTTCACTAGGGAAGCCAATGTGAGCAACGTGTTTCAAAATACTTTCTTTCTCAAGCACACCATCGGCTTAGCACACCATCATCTTAGCACACCATTGGCTTTGCACACCATTGGCTTAGCACACCATCATCTTAGCACACCATCATCTTAGCACACCATTGTCTTACAACACCATCATCTTAGCACACCATTGTCTTACAACACCATCAGCTTAGCACACCATTGTCTTAAAACACCATTGGCTTAGCACACCATTGTCTTACAACACCATCATGTTAGCGCACCATCAGCTTAGCACACCCTCATCTTAGCACACCATTGTCTTACAACACCATCAGCTTAGCACACCATTGTCTTAAAACACCATTGGCTTAGCACACCATTGTCTTACAACACCATCAGCTTAGCACACCATTGTCTTACAACACCATCAGCTTAGCACACCATTGGCTTTGCACACCATTGGCTTAGCACACCATCATCTTAGCACACCATTGGCTTAGCACACCATCATCTTAGCACACCATTGTCTTACAACACCATTGGCTTAGCACACCATCATCTTAGCACACCATTGGCTTAGCACACCATCATCTTAGCACACCATTGTCTTACAACACCATCTGCTTAGCACACCATCGGCTTAGCACACCATCAGCTTAGCACACCATTGTCTTACAACACCATCATGTTAGCGCACCATTATCTTAGCACACCATTAGATTAGCACACTATCATTTTAGCACACCATTGTCTTACAACACCATCAGATTAGCGCACCATTAGCTTAGCACACCATCGGCTTAGCACACCATCAGCTTAGCACACCATCATTTTAGCACACCATTGGTTTTGCACACCATCAGCTTAGCACACTATTGGCTTAGCACACCATCATCTTAGCACACCATTGGCTTAGCACACCATCAGCTTAGCACACCATTGTCTTACAACACCATCAGCTTAGAACACCATTAATTTAACACACTATTGTCTTACAACACCATCAGCTTAGTGCACCATTGGCTTAGCTCACTATCGGCACTTGATTGATATCCAACATAAATTTTACTGCACGCCCCCATAGAAGTCGTCTTTTATGTGGGGAATTTTGTGCACCATCCCTATCCACCAGGCAGAAGTTAGTTCGCCCTAAAATATTAACTGAGCTATAAAAAAATAACTTGGGACTTATTTGAGCTAAAATATAGAAGCAATATTGATTGTGCTCAAGCGGTTAAAACACAAATGTTAATAATTTTGCTCTGCAATTTTTGTTCAAGGCCTTTATTGTCATTTAAAAACAGTAATAAACAGACTTTATGTCTGAGCTTATAAATAATTTACTAATATTGCTGTTTAATCCATCTTTCTGTTTCCTTTTAATACATTTTGTAACATTAAAAAGTCTAAAAGGAATCTGACTTGAGTATCCAGCGCAGCCATACTTTTTATTGCTGGTCAGCTGTAGGTGAAATATTGGCAATTAAATCAATATTAAATACTAACGGCTAGATTTAGAGTTTTGTCGGTAAGGACCCGCGTAGCTAACGCTGGCTTTTTTCTGGCCGCACCATAAAAATAACTCTGGTATTGAGAGTCCACATAAAGGCTGCGTTAGGCTCCAAAAAAGGAGCGTAGAGCATATTTAACGCAGCTTCAACTCTCGATACCAGAGTTGCTTACGGACGCGGCCAGCCTCAAAAACGTGCTCGTGCACGATTCCCCCATAGGAAACAATGGGGCTGTTTGAGCTGAAAAAAACCCTGCAAAAAAGCCGCGTTCAGCTCCTAACGCAGCCCCATTGTTTGCTATGGGGAAACACTTCCTACGTCTGCACCTAACACCCTAACATGTACCCCGAGTCTAAACACCCCTAGCCTTACACTTATTAACCCCTAATCTGCCGCCCCCGCTATCGCTGACCCCTGCATATTATTTTTAACCCCTAATCTGCCGCTCCGTAAACCGCCGCTACTTACATTATCCTTATGTACCCCTAATCTGCTGCCCCTAACACCGCCGACCCCTATATTATATTTATTAACCCCTCCTATATTATATTTATTAACCCCTAATCTGCCCCCAACAACGTCGCCTCCACCTGCCTACACTTATTAACCCCTAATCTGCAGAGCGGACCGCACCGCTATCATAATAAAGTTATTAACCCCTAATCCGCCTCACTAACCCTATAATAAATAGTATTAACCCCTAATCTGCCCTCCCTAACATCGCCGACACCTAACTTCAATTATTAACACCTAATCTGCCGACCGGAGCTCACCGCTATTCTAATAAATGTATTAACCCCTAAAGCTAAGTCTAACCCTAACACTAACACCCCCCTAACTTAAATATAATTTAAATCTAACGAAATTAATTAACTCTTATTAAATAAATTATTCCTATTTAAAGCTAAATACTTACCTGTAAAATAAATCCTAATATAGCTACAATATAAATTATAATTATATTATAGCTATTTTAGGATTAATATTTATTTTACAGGTAACTTTGTATTTATTTTAACCAGGTACAATAGCTATTAAATAGTTAAGAACTATTTAATAGCTAAAATAGTTAAAATAATTACAAAATTACCTGTAAAATAAATCCTAACCTAAGTTACAATTAAACCTAACACTATACTATCATTAAATTAATTAAATAAAATACCTACAATTACCTACAATTAAACCTAACACTACACTATCAATACATTAATTAAATACAATACCTACAAATAACTACAATGAAATAAACTAACTAAAGTACAAAAAATAAAAAAGAACTAAGTTACAAAAAATAAAAAAATATTTACAAACATAAGAAAAATATTACAACAATTTTAAACTAATTACACCTACTCTAAGCCCCCTAATAAAATAACAAAGACCCCCAAAATAAAAAATGCCCTACCCTATTCTAAATTACTAAAGTTCAAAGCTCTTTTACCTTACCAGCCCTGAACAGGGCCCTTTGCGGGGCATGCCCCAAGAAGTTCAGCTCTTTTGCCTGTAAAAAAAACCATACAATACCCCCCCCAACATTACAGCCCACCACCCACATACCCCTAATCTAACCCAAACCCCCCTTAAATAAACCTAACACTAAGCCCCTGAAGATCATCCTACCTTGTCTTCACCTCACCGGGTATCACCGATCGGTCCTGGCTCCAAAATCTTCATCCAACCCAAGCAGGGGCTGGCGATCCATCATCCGGTGGCTGAAGAGGTCCAGAAGAGGCTCCAAAGTCTTCATCCTATCCGGGAAGAAGAGTAGATCCGGACCGGCAACCATCATCTTCCAAGAGGCATCTTCTATCTTCATCCGATGAGGACCGGCTCCATCCTGAAGACCTCCACAGCGGACCCATCTTCATCCGGCGACGTCCAACTGAAGAATGACGGTTCCTTTAAGGGACGTCATCCAAGATCAGCCAATAGAATGTGAATCAGCCAATAAGGGACGTCATCCGATCAGCCAATAGAATGCAAGCTCAATCTGATTGGCTGATTGGATCAGCCAATCGGATTGATCTTGATTCTGATTGGCTGATTCCATCAGCCAATCAGAATATTCCTACCTTAATTCCGATTGGCTGATAGAATCCTATCAGCCAATCGGAATTTGAGGGACGCCATCTTGGATGACGTCCCTTAAAGGAACCGTCATTCTTCAGTTGGACGTCGCCGGATGAAGATGGGTCCGCGGTGGAGGTCTTCAGGATGGAGCCGGGCCTCATCGGATGAAGATAGAAGATGCCGCTTGGAAGATGATGGTTGCCGATCCAGATCTACTGTTCTTCCCGGATAGGATGAAGACTTTGGAGCCTCTTCTGGACCTCTTCAGCCACCGGATGATGGATCGCCAGCCCCCGCTTGGGTTGGATGAAGATTTTGGAGCCAGGACCGATCGGTGATACCCGGTGAGGTGAAGACAAGGTATGATGATCTTCATAGGCTTAGTGTTAGGTTTATTTAAGGGGGGTTTGGTTTAGAGTAGGGGTATGTGGGTGGTGGGTTGTAATGTTGGGGTTGGGGGTATTGTATGGTTTTTTTTACAGGCAAAAGAGCTGAACTTCTTGGGGCATGCCCCGCAAAGGGCCCTGTTCAGGGCTGGTAAGGTAAAAGAGCTTTGAACTTTAGTAATTTAGAATAGGGTAGGGCATTTTTTATTTTGGGGGTCTTTGTTATTTTATTAGGGGGCTTAGAGTAGGTGTAATTAGTTTAAAATTGTTGTAATATGTTTCTAATGTTTGTAAATATTTTTTATTTTTTGTAACTTAGTTCTTTTTTATTTTTTGTACTTTAGTTAGTTTATTTCATTGTAGTTATTTGTAGGTATTGTATTTAATTAATGTATTGATAGTGTAGTGTTAGGTTTAATTGTAGGTAATTGTAGGTATTTTATTTAATTAATTTAATGATAGTATAGTGTTAGGTTTAATTGTAACTTAGGTTAGGATTTATTTTACAGGTAATTTTGTAATTATTTTAACTATTTTAGCTATTAAATAGTTCTTAACTATTTAATAGCTATTGTACCTGGTTAAAATAAATACAAAGTTACCTGTAAAATAAATATTAATCCTAAAATAGCTATAATATAATTATAATTTATATTGTAGCTATATTAGGATTTATTTTACAGGTAAGTATTTAGCTTTAAATAGGAATAATTTATTTAATAAGAGTTAATTAATTTTGTTAGATTTAAATTATATTTAAGTTAGGGGGGTGTTAGTGTTAGGGTTAGACTTAGCTTTAGGGGTTAATACATTTATTAGAATAGCGGTGAGCTCCGGTCGGCAGATTAGGGGTTAATAATTGAAGTTAGGTGTCGGCGATGTTAGGGAGGGCTGATTAGGGGTTAATACTATTTATTATAGGGTTAGTGAGGCGGATTAGGGGTTAATAACTTTATTATAGTAGCGGTGCGGTCCGCTCGGCAGATTAGGGGTTAATAAGTGCAGGCAGGTGGAGGCGACGTTGAGGGGGGCAGATTAGGGGTTAATAAATATAATATAGGGGTCGGCGGTGTTAGGGGCAGCAGATTAGGGGTACATAAGGATAACTTAAGTAGTGGCGCTTTGCGGTCAGCAGATTAGGGGTTAATTATTGTAGGTAGCTGGCTGCGACGTTGTGGGGGGCAGGTTAGGGGTTAATAAATATAATATAGGGGTCGGTGGTGTTAGGGGCAGCAGATTAGGGGTACATAAGGATAACGTAGGTGGCGGTCACAGATTAGGGGTTAAAAAAATTTAATAGAGTGGCGGTGATGTGGGGGGACCTCGGTTTAGGGGTACATAGGTAGTTTATGGGTGTTAGTGTACTTTAGAGCATAGTAGTTAAGAGCTTTATGAACCGGTGTTAGCCCAGAAAGCTCTTAACTACTGACTTTTTTCTGTGGCTGGAGTTTTGTCGTTAGATTTCTAACGCTCACTTCAGACACGACTCTAAATACCGGAGTTAGAAAAATCCCATTGAAAAGATAGGATACGCAATTGACGTAAGGGGATCTGCGGTATGGAAAAGTTGCGGCTGAAAAGTGAGCGTTAGACCCTTTTTTGACTGACTCCAAATACCGGAGGTAGCCTAAAACCAGCGTTAGGAGCCTCTAACGCTGGTTTTCATGGCTACCGCCAAACTCCAAATCTAGGCCTAAATAAATTCTAGATAAAATAATGCATTCAAAACAAATATTAGCCTCACACTTATAAGCAGATGCACTTTTTAAAATTTTATTATTTGTTTAAATATTGAAAAATGAGTGTAAACTTTTAGGCCCCATTTAAAAGCATCGTCAGACCCACAAGAATTTGTCTTTCTGTCCCTGCCAGTCTCACAATCAATGGATCTGATGATATTTCAAAAGAAAATGGACCGACCCTCTCTATTCCATAGGATTTATAGGCATTGCAGTTTCAGTTAAAGTCCGCCAATATCATCAGTAATCTTAGATCTCAATGGGGCTATGTGTATTCAAAGTATATTTACACAACATGTGCATTCAATAAAACAAAAAAACAGAATTTATGTTTACCTGATAAATTTCTTTCTCCTATGGTGTATCCAGTCCACGGCTTCATCCTTACTTGTGGGATATTCTCAATCCCTACAGGAAGTGGCAAAGAGAGCACACAGCAGAGCTGTCCATATAGCTCCCCTCAGGCTCCGCCCCCCAGTCATTTGACCGACGGTTAGGAGAAAAAGGAGAACCATAGGGTGCAGTGGTGACTGTAGTTTACAAAAAATAAATTTAAAACTGACCAAAATGCCAGGGCGGGCTGTGGACCGGATACACCGTAGGAGAAAGAAATTTATCAGGTAAACATAAATTCTGTTTTCTCCTACATTGGTGTATCCGGTCCACGGCTTCATCCTTACTTGTGGGAACCAATACCAAAGCTTTAGGACACGGATGAAGGGAGGGAACAAGTCAGGTAACCTAAACGGAAGGCACCACTGCTTGCAAAACCTTTCTCCCAAAAATAGCCTCCGAAGAAGCAAAAGTATCGAATTTGTAAAATTTGGCAAACGTATGCAGTGAAGACCAAGTCGCTGCCTTACAAATCTGTTCAACAGAAGCCTCATTTTTGAAAGCCCATGTGGAAGCCACAGCTCTAGTAGAGTGAGCTGTAATTCGTTCAGGAGGCTGCCTTCCAGCAGTCTCATAAGCCAACCGGATGATGCTTTTCAGCCAGAAAGACAGAGAGGTCGCAGTCACCTTTTGACCTCTCCTCTTGCCAGAATAGACGACAAACAAGGACAATGTTTGTCTGAAGTCTTTAGTTGCTTTTAGATAAAACTTTAAAGCACGAACTACATCAAGATTGTGTAACAGACGTTCCTTGTTAGAAACTGGATTAGGACACAGAGAAGGAACAACTATTTCCTGGTTGATATTCTTATTGGAAACCACTTTTGGAAGAAAACCAGGTTTGGTACGTAAAACGACCTTATCTGTATGAAACACCAGATAGGGTGAATTACACTGCAAAGCAGCCAATTCAGAAACTCTTCTAGCAAAAGAAATAGCTACTAAAAACAAAACTTTCCAAGATAGTAACTTAATATCTATGGAATGTAGAGGTTCAAACGGAACCCCTTGAAGAACTGAAAGAACTAAATTTAGACTCCATGGAGGAGCCACAGGTCTGTAGACAGGCTTGATTCTGACTAAAGCCTGTACAAACGCCTGAATATCTGGCATGGCTGCCAGATGCTTGTGTAACAAAACAGACAGAGCAGATATCTGTCCCTTTAAAGAACTAGCTGACAGACATTTCTCCAATCCTTCTTGGAGAAAAGATAGTATCCTTGGAATCCTAATCTTACTCCATGAGTAACCCTTGGATTCGCACCAGCAAAGATATTTCCGCCATATCTTATGGTAAAATCTCCTGGTGACAGGCTTTCTAGCCTGGATCAGAGTATCCATAACTGATTCCGAAAATCCACGCTTAGCTAGAATCAAGAGTTCAATCTCCAAGCAGTCAGTTGCAGAGAAACTAGGTTTGGATGTTCGAATGGACCTTGAATTAGAAGGTCCTGCCTCAAAGGCAGCTTCCATGGTGAAACCGATGAAATATTCATCAGGTCTGCATACCAAGTCCTGCGTGGCCACGCAGGAGCTATCAGAATTACCAAAGCCTTCTCCTGTTTGATCCTGGCTACTAGCCGGGGGAGAAGGGGAAACGGTGGAAAGACATAAGCTAGATTGAACGACCAAGGCGCTACTAAGGCATCTACCAATGTCGCCTTGGGATCCCTGGACCTGGACCCGTAACGTGTAACTTTGGAGTTCTGACGTGATGCCATCAGATCCAGATCTGGAATGCCCCATAGCTGGGTCAGCTGAGCAAAAACCTCCGGGTGGAGTTCCCACTCCCCCTGATGGAAAGTCTGACGACTCAGATAATCCGCTTCCCAATTGTCCACTCCTGGGATGTGAATTGCTGATAGATGGCAGGAGTGATCCTCTGCCCATTTGATGATCTTGGATACCTCCCTCATCGCCAGGGAACTCTTTGTTCCCCCCTGATGATTGATGTACGCTACAGTCGTCATGTTGTCCGAC
The DNA here is from genome assembly GCF_027579735.1 of Bombina bombina. Taxonomy (NCBI): domain Eukaryota; kingdom Metazoa; phylum Chordata; class Amphibia; order Anura; family Bombinatoridae; genus Bombina; species Bombina bombina. The sequence continues at coordinate 649,928,933 of NC_069500.1, read as the reverse complement.
TGAAATCTGATGAATTTGGCCTCCGCTAGTTGATGCCATGCCTGGAGCGCATTGAATATCGCTCTCAATTCCAAAATGTTTATCAGGAGAAGAGATTCTTCCTGAGACCATAGACCCTGAGCCTTCAGGGACTTCCAGACCGCGCCCCAGCCTAAGAGGCTGGCGTCGGTCGTGACAATGATCCACTCCTGTCTTCGGAAATTCATTCCCTGAGACAGGTGATCCTGAGACAACCACCAGAGGAGTGAGTCTCTGGTTTGCTGGTCCATCTGAATCTGGGGAGACAAATCTGCATAATCCCCATTCCATTGTTTGAGCATGCACAGTTGCAATGGTCTTAAATGAATTAGAGCAAAAGGAACCACGTCCATTGCCGCAACCATTAGTCCTATTACCTCCATGCACTGAGCTATGGAGGGTTGAGGAATGGATTGAAGAACTCGACAAGTGTTCAAAAGTTTTAATTTCCTGACCTCTGTCAGAAAGATTTTCATTTCTACCGAGTCTATTATTGTTCCCAGGAAGGGAACCCTTGTGAACAGGGACAGAGAACTTTTTTCTATGTTCACCTTCCACCCGTGAGACCTGAGAAAGGCTAGAACAATGTCCGTATGAGCCCTTGCTTTGTGAAAGGACGACGCCTGTATTAAAATGTCGTCTAGGTAAGGTGCTACTGCAATGCCCCTTGGCCTTAGCACCGCTAGAAGGGACCCTAGCACCTTTGTGAAAATTCTGGGAGCAGTGGCCAATCCGAAGGGAAGAGCCATGAACTGGTAATGCTTGTCCAGAAAGGCGAACCTCAGAAAATGATGGTGATCTTTGTGGATAGGAATATGCAGGTACGCATCCTTTAAGTCCACGGTAGTCATATATTGACCCTCCTGGATCATTGGTAAAATTGTCCGAATGGTTTCCATTTTGAATGATGGAACTCTGAGGAATTTGTTTAGGATCTTTAAATCCAGAATTGGCCTGAAAGTTCCTTCCTTTTTGGGAACTACAAACAGGTTTGAGTAAAATCCCAGTCCTTGTTCTGCTGTTGGAGCTGGGTTTATCATTCCCATTTTTAAAAGGTCTTCTACGCAATGTAAGAATGCCTGTCTCTTTATCTGGTCTAAAGATAAGCGAGACATGTGGAACCTTCCCCTTGGAGGAAGGTCCTTGAATTCTAGAAGATAACCCTGAGAGACAATTTCTAGTGCCCAGGGGTCCGGAACATCTCTTGCCCAGGCCTGAGCAAAGAGAGAAAGTCTGCCCCCTACTACATCCGGTCCCGGATCGGGGGCTACCCCTTCATGCTGTCTTGGTAGCAGCAGCAGGCTTTTTGGCCTGTTTACCCTTGTTCCAGCCTTGCAATGGTTTCCATGCTGGGGTGCGTTACCCTCTTGCCTAGTGGCTGTAGAGGTAGAAGCCGGTCCGTTCCTGAAATTGCGAAAGGAACGAAAATTAGACTTATTTTTAGCTTTGAAAGGTCTATCCTGTGGAAGGGCATGGCCCTTTCCCCCAGTGATATCTGAAATAATTTCTTTCAACTCTGGCCCGAATAGGGTCTTACCCTTGAAAGGAATATTAAGCAATTTTGTTTTGGACGACACATCCGCCGACCACGATTTTAGCCAAAGCGCTCTACGCGCCACTATTGCAAAACCAGAATTTTTCGCCGCTAATTTAGCTAACTGAAAAGCGGCATCTGTAATGAAAGAATTAGCCAACTTCAGGGCGTGAATTCTATCCATGACTTCATCATAAGAAGTCTCCTTCTGGAGCGAGTTTTCTAATTCCTCAAACCAAAAAGCAGCTGCAGTGGTTACAGGAATAATGCAAGAAATTGGTTGAAGAAGAAAACCTTGTTGAACAAAAATTTTCTTAAGTAAACCTTCTAATTTTTTATCCATAGGATCTTTGAAAGCGCAACTGTCTTCTATTGGTATAGTTGTGCGCTTAGCTAGCGTTGAAACTGCCCCCTGTACCTTAGGGACCGTCTGCCACGTGTCCCTTCTGGGGTCAACAATGGGGAACATTTTCTTAAATATAGGAGGGGGAACAAAAGGTACACCTGGCTTCTCCCACTCCTTATTCACTATATCCGCCACCCTCTTAGGTATCGGAAACGCATCAGTGTGTATTGGGACCTCTAAGAATTTATCCATTTTACACAATTTTTCTGGGACCACCAAAGGGTCACAATCATCAAGAGTGGCTAAGACCTCCTTAAGTAGAGCGCGGAGGTGTTCTAGCTTAAATTTAAATGCTATGGTATCAGGCTCTGCCTGCTGAGAAACTTTTCCTGTGTCAGAAATTTCTCCCTCAGACAGGCCCTCCCTCACCGCCAAGTCAGATTGATGTGAGGGCACTACAGATAAATTATCCTCTGCATCTGCTTGCTCATTTTCTGTATTTAAAACTGAGCAATCATGCTTCCTAGGAAAAGCTGGCAGTTTGGATAAAAATGCTGCGAGAGAATTATCCATTACTGCTGCTAACTGTTGCATAGTAATAGCAATTGGCGCGCTAGATGTACTGGGCATCGCTTGCGTGGGCATAGCTGGTGTTGACACAGAAGGAGAGGATAGTGAGCTATCCTCACTACCTTCAGCTAAAGAATCATCTTGGGCTATATCTTTAAGCGTGATTGTACGGTCCTTAAGCTATTTGGACGCTATGGCACACTTCACACATAAATTTAATGGGGGATCCACCTTGGCCTTTGAACATACAGAACATAGGTTATCTGAAGGGTCAGACATGTTTGACAGACTTAAACAGATCTTCAATACAATAAAAATTATTTCTGACAAAAACGTTACTGTGTCTTTAAATTATTAAAGTGCACACTTTATTACTAAAACATCACAAAAACATCAAATAAACATCCGATTTTAATGAAATTTTCACCACAGTGTCTTAATGCTTTGAAAGGATTGCACACAAATTTTCAGACCAATTAACACCTTAATGCCCAAACCGGAGCTAATAACAGCAATTAACCAGTTAAAAACACTACAGTACTATGCCACAGCTTCCACTGTGGCCTTTACCTTCCTTAGGGATTATTTTAGTAGGAAATAAGCCTCTCTGGAGTCTTTTCTGATGCCTCTGGACTCCCCATGTGAAGCTGCATGAACTGCCTAAGCAAAACAACTGTGCAATTGAGGCTTGAAAATGAGGCCTCCTCCCTCTTCATTCCAGAGTGGAGGGGCCTTTCTGACTAGAATAGGTGTCCAAATAAGTGCCAGTCGCAAAATAAAACCCCAAAAGTGTTTTAAAGTCTGAAAAAACACCTTATTTATAGTGAAAACATGCTAAAAAGCAATCGATTTAGCCCACAATAGTGTCAACCAGCATAGAGCCCTTAATATAAGCCATAATTTTATACAGAGTCTAAGAAAAATGGCTTACCTATCCCAGAGGGGATTGCTGACAGTCTTCTAGCATTACTAGGTCTTGTTAGAAAAAAATGCCTGATCATACCTGAAGCAGTTAAGCTTGCAAACTGTTCCCCCCAACTGAAGTTCTCTGGTTTCAACAGTCCTGCGTGGGAACAGCAATGAATTTTAGTTACTGGTGCTAAAATCATATTCCTCTCGGCAGAAATCTTCATCACTTTCTGCTGCAGAGTAAATAGTACAAGCCGGCACCATTTTAAAATAACAAACTCTTGATAGAAGAATAAAAAACTACAACTAAACACCACATACTCTTTACCACCCCCGTGGAGATGCTACTAGTTAGAGCCGCAAAGAGAATGACTGGGGGGGGGGCGGAGCCTGAGGGGAGCTATATGGACAGCTCTGCTGTGTGCTCTCTTTGCCACTTCCTGTAGGGATTGAGAATATCCCACAAGTAAGGATGAAGCCGTGGACCGGATACACCAATGTAGGAGAAATGGTTTCTGTGTAATAACAGTTTAAATAATGCCTATGTAAATCAAGATTCACTGTACAGTCACTTAATTTCTCACAATGTAAAATCTTGCCACTGAAAAGCTGGGGAGACTGATATTGCTGAAAAGATGCATCTAAGATGCAGAACAGTGTTTTAAAAATTAGAAAACTGACGGCGATGTTCCCGCATTAAAATACAAGTTATTTCCATGAAACTCCCACAGATGCCTACATATTCATTATGTCTGCAATCCGCATTGTTAACAAAGAACAAAAAACCTTACTATTAAATCTATAGATGAAGCACATGTGCTCATGCGCGAAACACGTCAGATAGTAGGTGCTTCCATGACCTACTGTTAATTGCATGAATTGCATGAATAAACTGACCTTGCACTTGCACCCTGGTTCCGGTTTTCATTTTTCTCTTTATTTTCATTCATATTTATTAAATCTATAGGAGTTGTGGGGATATAGGGGGATATTGTACATGTATATACAGTGGGGCAAAAAAGTATTTAGTCAGCCACCAATTGTGCAAGTTCTCCCACTTAAGAAGATGTGAGAGGCCTGTAATGTTCATCATAGGTATACCTCAACTATGAGAGACAAAATGTGGAAAAAAAATTCAGACAATCACATTGTCTGATTTGGAAAGAATTTATTTGCATATTATGGTGGAAAATAAGTATTTGGTCACCTACAAACAAGCAAGATTTCTGGCTCTCACAGACCTATATCTTCTTCTTTAAGAGGCTCCTCTGTCATCCACTCATTACCTGTATTAATGGCACCTGTTTGAACTTGTTGGGGGGTAGTTATCAAGCCGTCAACCTCAAATACGCTGTGTATTCCGCAGCGTATTTGTGGTGAGGCTGATACACCTTAGTTATCAAAGGCTCGAGACCGGCAAAAGTAGAATTTTGTGACGTCAGCTTCGATCCGCCGGACTCAGTCCGACACAGATCGATTCTTACGTCACTCCAGATGTTCCGCACACAAGTGCGGCACATTCTCACTACTTTTGCTAGCTATCAAAAAACTAGCAGGTACGCTCGGCACTTTTACGGCCCAGCGTACCTGGTTTTCAAAGCGCCAGCCTGGAGGCGGCGGATCCCATAGGAATCAATGGGAGTCTGACCATAGCGAAAGTACAAGTTCGCTGCTGACAGACATCCCATTGATTTCTATGGGAGCTGTCTACACCTAACACCCTAACATGTACCCCGAGTCTAAACACCACTAATCTGACCCCCCCTACACCGCCGCAACTAAATAAAGTTATTACCCCCTAAACCGCCGCTCCCGGAGCCCACCGCAAGCTACTCTATACATATTAACCCCTAAACCGCCGCTCCCGGAGCCCACCGCAACCTATATTAAATGTATTAACCCCTATCCTGCCCCCCCTACACCGTCGCCACCTATAATACATTTATTAACCCCTAATCTGCCCCCCCTACACCGTCGCCACCTATAATAAATTTATTAACCCCTATCCTGCCCCCCACTACGCCGCCGCCACTGTAATAAAATGATTAACCCCTAAACCTAACCCTAACCCTAACGCCCCCTAACTTAAATATTAATTAAATAAATCTAAATAAATTAACTCTTATTAACTAAATGAATCCTATTTAAAACGAAATACTTACCTATAAAATAAACCCTAATATAGCTACAATATAAATAATAATTATATTCTAGCTATCTTAGGATTTATATTTATTTTACAGGTACCTTTCAATTTATTTTAACCATGTACAATAGCTATTAAATAGTTATTAACTATTTAATAGCTTACCTAGCTAAAATAAAGAGAAATGTACCTGTGAAATAAATCCTAACCTAAGTTACAATTACACCTAACACTACACTATACTTTAATAAATGATTCCTATTTAAAAATAAATACTTACCTGTAAAATAAACCCTAAGATAGCTACAATGTAATTAATAATTATATTATAGCTATCTTAGGATTTATATTTATTTTACAGGTAACTTTGTATTTATTTTAGCTAGTTAGAATAGTTATTAAATAGTTATTAACTATTTAATAACTACCTAGCTAAAAGAAATACAAAATTACCTGTAAAATAAATCCTAACTTAAGTTACAATTAAACCTAATACTACACTATCATTAAATTAACTAAATAAACTACCTACAAAGAACTACAATGAAATACAATTACATAAACTAACTAAAGTACAAAAAATAATAAATTAAGTTACAAACATGTTAAAAATATTACAACAATTTTAAGCTACTTACACCTAATCTAAGCCCCCTAATAAAATAACAAACCCCCCCAAAATAAAAAAAATCCCTACCCTATTCTAAATTACATAAATTTCAAAGCTCTTTTACCTTACCAGCCCTTAAAAGGGCCATTTGTGGGGGCATGCCCCAAAAAGTTCAGCTCTTTTGCCTGTAAAATAAAAATACAACCCCCCCCCCCAACATTAAAACCCACCACCCACATACCCCTAATCTAACCCAAACCCCCCTTACAAAAACCTAACACTAATCCCCTGAAGATCATCCTACCTTGAGTCGTCTTCACTCAGCCGAGCCACCGATGGAACTGAAGAGGACATCCGGAGCGGAAGAAGTTAATCCTCCAAGCGGCGCTGAAGAAGTCTTCGATCCGGCCGATGTCATCTTCAAAGAGGCGCTGAAGAGGTCTTCTATCCGGGCGAAGTCATCTTCCAAGCCGGGTCTTCAATCTTCCTTCCGCCGACGCGGAACCACCTTCTTCACCGATGGACTACGACGAATGACGGCTCCTTTAAGGGACGTCATCCAAGATGGCGTCCCCTCAATTCCGATTGGCTGATAGGATTCTATCAGCCAATCGGAATTAAGGTAGGAAAATCTGATTGGCTGATGGAATCAGCCAATCAGATTCAAGTTCAATCCGATTGGCTGATCCAATCAGCCAATCAGATTGAGCTCGCATTCTATTGGCTGATCGGAACAGCCAATAGAATGCGAGCTCAATCTGATTGGCTGATTCCATCAGCCAATCAGATTTTCCTACCTTAATTCCGATTGGCTGATAGAATCCTATCAGCCAATCGGAATTGAGGGGACGCCATCTTGGATGACGTCCCTTAAAGGAGCCGTCATTCGTCGTAGTCCGTCGGTGAAGAAGGTGGTTCCGCGTCGGCGGAAGGAAGATTGAAGACCCGGCTTGGAAGATGACTTCGCCCGGATAGAAGACCTCTTCAGCGCCTCTTTGAAGATGACATCGGCCGGATCGAAGACTTCTTCAGCGCCGCTTGGAGGATTAACTTCTTCCGCTCCGGATGTCCTCTTCAGTTCCATCGGTGGCTCGGCTGAGTGAAGACGACTCAAGGTAGGATGATCTTCAGGGGATTAGTGTTAGGTTTTTGTAAGGGGGGTTTGGGTTAGATTAGGGGTATGTGGGTGGTGGGTTTTAATGTTGGGGGGGGGGTTGTATTTTTATTTTACAGGCAAAAGAGCTGAACTTTTTGGGGCATGCCCCCACAAATGGCCCTTTTAAGGGCTGGTAAGGTAAAAGAGCTTTGAAATTTATGTAATTTAGAATAGGGTAGGGATTTTTTTTATTTTGGCGGGGTTTGTTATTTTATTAGGGGGCTTAGATTAGGTGTAAGTAGCTTAAAATTGTTGTAATATTTTTAACATGTTTGTAACTTAATTTTTTATTTTTTGTAACTTAGCTTTTTTTATTTTTTGTACTTTAGTTAGTTTATGTAATTGTATTTCATTGTAGTTCTTTGTAGGTAGTTTATTTAATTAATTTAATGATAGTGTAGTATTAGGTTTAATTGTAACTTAAGTTAGGATTTATTTTACAGGTAATTTTGTATTTCTTTTAGCTAGGTAGTTATTAAATAGTTAATAACTATTTAATAACTATTCTAACTAGCTAAAATAAATACAAAGTTACCTGTAAAATAAATATAAATCCTAAGATAGCTATAATATAATTATTAATTACATTGTAGCTATCTTAGGGTTTATTTTACAGGTAAGTATTTATTTTTAAATAGGAATAATTTATTAAAGTATAGTGTAGTGTTAGGTGTAATTGTAACTTAGGTTAGGATTTATTTCACAGGTACATTTCTCTTTATTTTAGCTAGGTAAGCTATTAAATAGTTAATAACTATTTAATAGCTATTGTACATGGTTAAAATAAATTGAAAGGTACCTGTAAAATAAAAAAAAATCCTAAGATAGCTAGAATATAATTATTATTTATATTGTAGCTATATTAGGGTTTATTTTAAAGGTAAGTATTTCGTTTTAAATAGGATTCATTTAGTTAATAAGAGTTAATTTATTTAGATTTATTTAATTAATATTTAAGTTAGGGGGGCGTTATGGTTAGGGTTAGACTTAGGTTTAGGGGTTAATCATTTTATTACAGTGGCGGCGGCGTAGTGGGGGGCAGGATAGGGGTTAATAAATTTATTATAGGTTGCGGCGGGTTCATGGAGCGGCGGTTTAGGGGTTAAACTATTTATTTAGTTGCGGAGAGGTGCGGGATCAGCAGGATAGGGGTTAATAATTTTATAATAGAGGGCGACGGTATAGGGGGGCAGGATAGGGGTTACTAGGTATAATGTAGGTGGCAGCGGTGTCCGGGAGCGGCGGTTTAGGGGTTAATACATTTATAAGACTTGCGGCGGGGTCTAGGAGCGGCGGTTTAGGGGTTAATACATTTATAAGACTTGCGGCGGGGTCTAGGAGCGGCGGTTTAGGGGTTAGTAACTTTATTTAGTTGCGGGGGCCTCCGGGGGCGCCGGTATAGGGGGTAGAACAGTGTAGTTTAGTGTGAGTGCTTAGTGACAGGCTAGCAATAAAGCTGGGAAAAAGCCGAAGGGCAGCGAGATCGGATGAGTGATAACTGTCACAGTCCGCTGCTCATCGCCCCGCGGCTTTTTGACAGCTTTATTTGATAACTTAGGCGAACGTATTCAAGGTCCGCGGCGGCGAAGGTAGGCGAGCTTAGGCGGACGTATTGGGCCGGCGAAGCCAGAAAAGTAGACGGCTTGATAAGTAGC